>NC_061109.1:111145915-111229123 GCF_015104395.2 Macrobrachium nipponense | reverse complement strand
GAGAGATCCTGACTTTCGAAAGATGAAGCCATCTCGCAATGTTCTTCATCAAAAGGTGAAGACCATCGGTGCTGTGCTCAGTCCGAAACAGAGTGCCCTGAATTGAAAAACCATCCCCTTCAGGACAAACCGCAGGTACTTTCTTGACTGGGGATGGATGGGGATGTGAAAATATGCATGCTGGAGATCTAGTGACACCATCCAATCCCCTGGTCTTAAAGCCCCAAGCACTGACTGAGGCGTCTCCATCTTGAACCTCTGCTTGATGACAAAGAGGTTGAGGTTGCTGACATCTAGGACCGGTCGCCATCCTCCCGACTGCTTTGGCACCAGGAACAGTCGATTGTAAAACCCCGGGGATTCCAGTTCGAAGACCTGTTCTACTGCTTCTTTTTCGATCATCTGATCGAGCAGATCGAAAAGAACTTGTTGTTTTTCTCCCCAGTACGAGGGTGACATATCCCTGGGTGTCGTAGACAGCGGGGGTGATTTTAGGAACGGGATCCGGTAACCCTTTTCTTTTCCAAGATGTCCAGTGACCATTTGTCTGCACCTTTCTCTCTCCAGGCTTGCGCAAAACAGCCGAAGCCTGGCTCCTACCGGTGACTGAAGGACTTCTGTTTCATTTCTTGCCCTTTGTAAAGCGTAGGGGCTCTGCCTCTGGAAGTGCCTCTTCCTCGAGGGTCTGGTCTCGAGGAAGATCCACCTCGAAAGGGCTTCGATTTCTTAGGAATCGAAACTCCCGAAGTCGAAGGGCCCGCAGTTCTCCGAGACGATTGGGCGAGGAGATCCTGCGTAGCTTTTTCCTGGAGACTAGTAGCAAAGGTCCTTAACCATAGCCTGGGGGAAGAGATGATCGGAAAGAGGAGCAAAGAGCAACTCTGCCTTTTGCAAGGGAGAGACTGACTTAGCAGTGAAATTGCAAAACAGGGATCTCTTCTTCAAGAGTCCTGTACAAAAATGTGCTGCCAGCTCCTCTGAACCATCCTCGACAGCCTTGTCCATACATGACATGACGCTGGACAGCTCCCCCAGGCTAATCGAATCGGGACTCCGATCAATTGGTATCCAGAACTCCAAGACACCAATCTAAGAAGTTAAAGACCTCTAACGTCCAAAAAGAGGCCTTTAAGGTGGTAATCCATCTCCGTAGTCGACCAAGTCACTTTGGATGAAGAAAGGAGGGACCTCCTCGAGGCATCCATAAGACTTGCAAAGTCTCCTTGAGCAGAAGAGGGAAGTCTGAGACCGACGTCCTCTCCTGTCTCATACCACATCCCTGCTTTTCCGCTAAGCCTGGAAGGCAGAAGAGCAAAAGAGGTCTTTCCTTGAGCCTTCCTTCTCTCCATCCAGTCGTGGACTTTGCGAAAAGCCCTCTTAGTCGAAAGGGACTTCTTCATCCTCACAAACCCCGAGACTTTGTTGATCTTAGAAGACGAAAGTTGAGTGGGGGGAAAGCGAGGAGCTGCAGGTTGAAAAATGTCCCCGAAAGCAGACTGAAGTAGGCGGGTCAAGACCTGGTAGTCTGAAGAGACAGGAGCCAGCGGTTGCTCATCATCAGCCTCTTCTGAAGCCCCGGTCACCTCACCTTCCAACACAGGTGAAGTCGGAGGAAGTAGAGCCGATACAAGACCCTCAGGTCCAAGTTTCAAACCGGAACGTTGCTGCGAAGTCGAAGGCACAGCAGACTCCTGAGCAGGTAAAGGCGAAAAGTCGGAACACGGTGCACCTCTTGAAGGCGTGAAGAATCTTAAAGAGAGTCCTCAAACATACGCGGGCGTCGACGAGCATCCACGTCTGCGTCCACCCGAGCGTCAACTGGCGCGCGCCTGGTGTCCACTGGCGCACGCCTGGCGTCCACTGGCGCACTCCTGGCTTCTACTGGCGCACGATTGGCGTCCACTCGCGCGCGCCTGGCGTCCACTGGCGCTCGCCTGGCGTCCGGCCGAGCGTCAAGATCATGCTGAGCTTGAACAGAAGCGTCCAAAAAAGCGTCACGCTCTCGACAGGTGTCAAGCTTACGAGCAGGTAAAACCGCTTTAAGCGAAGAGCGTGAAACAACATCTTCGCGCCCTCTAGAGAGCCACTGGGGAGCCGTACGAACTCTAGAAGGCGACGATACAGAAGAGAGAGACGAGCGAGGAGACGGAGAGGGAGACTGTTCCTAGATCTCTTGACTGGCAGCCTGTCATCCTTCCTTCGGCGACGTGGTTGCGTCTCTCTCTTAGAAATCACACAAGCAAGCTGCTGCTGTAACGAGCGAAGAATCCTCTCAGTAGGAGAAGACTCCCTCTCAGGAGAGGGGCTGATCCTGTGAGAAGGCGAGGGGCGAGGGGACGCCTTCTCCTTCTCACAGGAACCGCCACTGAGCGAAACTTTGGAGCGACTGGGGCGCTCGAAGGAGTCATCATCTGATGACGCCCTACTCCTCTTCTGCGGCGGGAAGGCCGCGAAGGCCCTATCAGGCGAAGATCGTCGATCGGGAGATATCACCAGGACGTGAAGCGTCCCGTTCACAAACGCTCCTTTTCAATGGACGTGAATCTGACTGTGAGCTCTACCCCTTACACGGGGAGGAAGCCTCGGATGAAGAAAAGCACTCCTTGAGGAGGCGTGCACTCGCACCGCTCCTTGGCAGTCTGGTAGCGTCAACAGAAACTGCCGAAGACACGTCAGAATCGGTGGGGGTTCCCGTAACCCTCCTTCGGCTTTCGACATGCCCTCTCCCTGAAACCTGGGAGTCCGGCAGAGGTCCAGGCCTAGAGGCGAAATGGGGCCGATCTGACGCACCCTCCACAACACAAGGGGCACTGTCACTGCACTTTGCACCTTCACTTTTGCCTTCTAAGGCGAGCACTTTCGATTCCAGATTGCGAATCGTCTCTAAAATTAAAGCAAGGCATTACCCTCCACAGACACTGTTTCAGGGCCCGAAGGCAGCACTACAGGGTTAGGAGTAGTAACTACAAACAGGAGGGTTAGTAGGAGAAACATGAATTTCCCTGACGTTTACTGAAACGCTCCTGGGCTGGAAGACCTCCTCACCTATCATGCTCAAGCTTACGAAGATAGGTCTCATACGCCTTCCACGCAGAATCCAAAAGATATTCACACTCCTTGCAGCGATTCTCATACAAACAATCATGCCCCCTACAACTCTTACACAATGTATGCGGGTCTACCGATGCTTTCAGTAGCCTACGTCTACATTCACTTTTACTACAAAACCCGGCGCTAGCCGAACTAGACCCAGACATCTTAGTTTAAGAGAAATCAAGCCAAAATCCAATTAATTCCACAATAACGTGTGCCTAGCCACCGATCCAAAGTCAAAATACCAAAAAATCAATAAGGATACTCAAAGTAGCCCAAAGTTTCCTAAATCCAAGACGGAGGTGCTGAAAACAGGTGTTTACAGCACCGGCAACAGAAAAAATATGAATAGAAAATGGGAATGGTTCCTGATACCCGCCTCCTAGCGGCTGGAATGGGTACTAACCACCTGACTCCCACTACGTGTGTCGTAAGTTTTTTAAATTCTGTCGGACTTCGGAAAATACAGCTATATATATATATATATATATATATATATAGATATATCGACAGGTAAGTTTCATGAACAAAGTGATTTTTTTTTACAAATGGAATCTTCAAGGGTCTTCCATTCGTATCATGTTTTCTTTGTTTATTCATACCACCTCTGGTGCTTGACAAATTTGCTTCCTCCTGTGTCATTCCCTCTGAATGATGATCATTTCTAATAAAACCTGTCAAAAAGTTATCTAAGGCATGTTTATCTATAACTACAATTAAATCAACATCACCATATCCATTGGTGTCATTATCAGAACTATCTGATAGTTCAGCCCTACTACTATAATTATCATTTCCAAATAAAAGCCTCTTTACTACTTCATCATTGAGAGAAACCTCCTCCCTCTATAGCCTTGTTGGTTCCTAAAAGTATAGCTGTTGTCTTCAGTTATACTGTATGTTGGAGATAAATGTTGCCAATTGTTGCTAGAACATAGAAAAAAGTTCCTTACAATATGAGGGAAACATGTTAACTATTATGAGCTGCCTAACTAGAACCACAGGAAGTATGATGAGGAGATCAGTCCTGAGCAGCAAAAAGGTTTACACACAGCATTAATCATGCCAGACACAGCAACAGTTGTTGAATATAGCTGCATCAAGCTGTTTTTTGGTAGTCTAACCCATAGTCTAATGTATATCAAAGTAAGTGACTATTACTATGGAAAACAGACTAGCACAGTAGTACAGCACTCGGTAATTACTGTATACTCAAAATCACATATGCATTGAAACTTTAATAAAACAATTTTATCATACTTTAAACTTTTCATGATCGGAATTATAAGCTAATTGGACAGGAAAGAAACTACCATAGTCTCCTTTAATAATTTTCATTTTATTTGTTCTGGAGTACTGTATTATGATGTTTTAAATAATTTTAATACATTTTATTTTCAATGCACTTTTTAACATTTTGCATGTCAATCTGTTCAGTAAAAAAAATGATATTGTTATTTTACAATAAAGTTTTGTACATACTTACCTGGCAGACATATACTTAGCTTACGTCTCTGACGTCACGACAGAATTCAAAACTCGCGGCTAACGCGACAGGTAGGTCAGGTGATCTACCTTACCCGCTGCTGGGAAGCGGGTGTAAGAACCAACATACCTTTCTTGCCAGATTTTTTCTCTCTTATACCTGTCTCCTGAGGGGAGGCTGGGCGGGCCATCAATCGTATATGTCTGCCAGGTAAGTATGTACAAAACTTTATTGTAAAATGACAATTTGTCCAAAATTGCATTTTTCCTAACTATACAAACCTGAGGTCCTTTTACAATAGGAAGGTACTAGCGGCAGCTGGATAGGTCGTAAGCTTTCGAACAAGGGGTTCGGTAGTTAACTGCTTGTCCGACAGACGCGCGCGTAAGAGCGAGGGAGGGATCCAAGCCTCTGTCCGATTGATCGGGGTGTGCACCGCAGGATCAATGGTCAGACCTCTGGACCAAGTACTAAGAGAGAGGCAAGCGTATCTCTTCGTACCAGCAAACAAGAACAAGTTCCTATTTGCAAGAGGCAACATAAAGTTATGGTTTGTCTCTTGTTGGCATCCACTTCCCCCCCCTTGTAGGAGGAAGTGGTGGATATTCGCTCCCATCCCTAGTGAAAGGGATAGGATGGGGCTCTGTCGAGTAGCTCACCGGCATCTCGTCCTTATCCAGCAAGGTGATGACCGTATCCCTCTACCCACAGGTAGAGGGGGAGAAAAAGATAGGAAGAGAAGCCAGTCACTCTCTCATTCACTTATCTATTCTTACAGTCACACCAGGACTCGATGCTGTTCAGCCTGCTAGGGTCTGGGTTAGCTAGACAACGTGTTGAGCAGCCACACGGGTCCTAAGGAAAACGATCCAAGGTACTGTGGGCAATATCCAAAGGTAGAAGGAGGTGCCGGTGGTCTGGTTGTACCAGACCCCTGCCTTCAGTACCTGCGCCATGGAGAAGTTCTTGTGTAACTCGAGGGAGTGTACTTCTAGGTCGTCTTGGTGCTGACGAAGTCTTCAACACTCATCCTGGGATGTCGAGTTTCTTCAGAAAGCGCGGTCGCGCTTTCACAGGACAAAGCAGCATCTCCTTCGCATCGAAGGCGGTGAAGTCCATTAGGGAGGGGATTGTGAAGGACTCTAACCGATCGTCAGGAACCGGAAGGGTTCAGAGTCTTCGCTACGAATTCGGTACGAAATCGAGCGTCACGAATCCCCATCCCTGGATGCTTGACTTCGCAGGAAAAGTCATGCAATTACCTCAGAGGAAAAGAAGGGGAAAATGGTCGTATGACCTAACCCTCTTCTCGACTTCGGTGATGTCCTGTACCCATACTGGTCTATCCGTCTGCAGCGAAGTTGTTCTTCTCGGTAGTGGATAGGACACCGACACTCAATGGTGGGTGTCGATGGTATGGGTACTGTGACAAGCCGTTAGGACGAAGAAAAGATTGTTATGGAACAACCGAACTAAGTCCACAGCGAAGTTCGTAACAGACTTGGGCGCTCTGACAGCTGCCGACTGACTGCGTTCGGTAGGAGGCAAGTTGTCCAAGCACCCGAGCAAGTCACCGTGACCTTCGCCTTAAAAGGGTTCTGCCAAGAGACTAAACAAATAATTTGTTCGTCACCGATGCCAGAAGGCAAGGTGATGACTCTCTTAAGGCATGTGCCCAACAGGCGAAAGTCAATTGCCTTCTAGAGACCGAGGTCCTTGATGGCAAGATATCTCATAGTATAGTTGATTCTCGCAAGGTAAGGAGAAACAACACTATGTGTCGTTGAAGACGAAGGTGTACAGAAAATGCAACCTACGTCTTCGCAGCTGAACCGAGAGAAGGATTCTCAAGATTCTGAACCTGTGCTACAAAGACTGAGAACGCTAACCGCTATTCATTGCTGTCCGGTGAGGATCGTAGTTGCAATAAAAGCGGAGCGCTTTTCAGTAATGAAGACAGGGAAAATACTGCCTGAAGAACTGCTTCTCATGGGCTGAACATTTGGAAGTAGAGCGTCAGGTCGGAGAATAGGCGATGTCTTCTGACATATCTGTTAATTCGGGGCGAGCAATGAATAATTGCACACCTACGAATACGAGATATTTTGAAGACAAACTCAGATGTCTGCAAAAATCATTCGCATTATCGCGGTGCGATGCAGCGGTTGACTAGTACAGACTTCTGTTACCGTGCGGTAAACAGAAAGATGAAAGAGTCCAAGAGATATCTCTGTTGAAAATTCTCGCAATGTCGAAGGCGATGAAATCGAGCGTCACAGCAGTAGATGGTCCTTCATTATTGCGAGAATCCCCGTTAATCAGAGACCTAAGTCCATGATTGTTGGGCAGAGATACGGTTCGGTAGTCAATCAAACCAGGGGAGAGAGAGACGTAACCGACCGTCCATCTCCGAGACCTAGCTGATACTGAGCCGCTAACAGGCAGTTCAATACGCAGTAGCTCTCGGTGACTCGTCATCCTGAGTTGCCAGTTAATCCATTATTCACGAAGGAATGCGTTCGGCTAGAACCATCGAGCATAAAGAATACGCTCGAGCAATATATTTAAACGAAACGGATTTTCGGTAAATACAAAAGCTGATTTGGTGTGTCATGACAATACCAAGTTATCTAAAATCGAAACTGATAACTGCTGGGAGGTTGCAGGCAACCCGAGTTGCAGTTCAATTAAGATACAATTCGTCTCGGTCACAAAAACCGTAGAGTTTTAACTACGGTATGCGCCTACCCCCGCGGACAATTCAACTGTTAAAAGAATCATGTCGCGAGGGTAATATATGTAGTATATTTGTAGGTTCTGTACAACGACCTCCATCCTAAATTCTTTTCCCCTCGAGGAATGAGAATAAGGATTGGAGATCGACCGCCTTCGTTCTCTAGTCAAGAGAGTGAAGGAGAAGTCTTTCCCAAAGGAAAGCTTCAATGGTGAACAGAATACCGAAGACGATAGTTCAAGCCAAACTGGAAGTTCCGTCCGTTCTTCTCTATTCCAGGTTAATCGCCTACTGTGAGATACTCTTCTTTCAGCAGCAGTCTTCTTCCAAATGCTAGAAATTACAGGAATTCGAGCATAAGCGAGGTTCCCGATTATCGTAACAATTATCGGGGATTCTCGCTCACTTTGGACCGTGGTCTCGCCTAAGTGTTTGGAGATCGTAAAAAACTCGAACACTCTGAGTGCGCTAGAAATTCCGTTAGAATTCTAAGCACTCTGCGAAACCCCCACCGAATTCGCTCAAAACGATATCGGCTGGTGGTCCTCTCGATTCCCGTAGAAATCGAGAAAGGGGCAGGATCCCTCCTCAACGACCGGGGCTTACGTCAGGTAGGACCCGAAGGTTCCCCCCGGTAGCGCAGCCCCTAACGTGGGATCTTACAGAGAAATCTCTGTAGGATCCCTCCCCTTTCCCTCGTAGCCGTAAGAGAGAGGGGAGGGAATGGGGAGGAATGGATACTGGCTCGCCTTCCCAGCGGAACTAGCAGTTGGAGAAGAAAGGAGCAGCCATCGCCTTACGGCGATGGCCTCTCAGAGCCTGGGAAAACGTATCGTCAGGAGAAAACGTTTTCCCGAGGAGGGTTACGAACTCATACTGTAGGTAAGGATCTGCCGCCACTGTGAACGTCGTCTGGGTGGGGCTGATCGACACCCTGACAGGAGAGAGCCGATACCGTCCTCCGACTCATTCCAGTCCTCGCGTCGAGGTCGAAACCTCTCAGGAGGACCGCGAAGGGGTATTCAAAATACGGTGTCCGAAGACACGTAGAAACGCCTCTGTCGCAGTAGAGGAGGTGAAAGTAGCTTGTTCGACCGGCCAGAACTGAGAGAGCCTTCTTGTCCGGAGACGAGAGACTACCTGGTTCAACACAGTCGGCAAGCTCCGATCGCGGCAGACCCACCGTCGATTTGGGTTCCCTCTCGGGCCCCAAAACGACTCGAGCCGAGACGTGGCTCTGCTGGTGGGAGCGGCGATCCTTCCCCGAGGTCGTTTGTGCTGACGAATCAGCCGCCATAACCTCGGCAAAGTTCCTCTGGATCTCGGAGTCACAGCATCTTGCAGAGTGGGACCGTTTAAAGCCCTTCAAACAAGAGCATATTTTCCGAGAACCTTCCTCCTAAGAAGGGGGAACAGCGACAGCCCTCTCGGTCTTCCCCATCCACTTGCGCATTACGTCCTGGCCGGTCCAAGAAACCGTGCCTGGCACGTAGGGCGTCGTGGTGGGATCGTGAGGGGGGGCGCACCCCTTCACGATCACTCCTCAATACCTCGCTCCTCCCGGTGTAACCGAGGAGGTTGAAGGTACGGGAGAGGCAGACCTGACGCTCCCTCGTTGCTCGCTGGCAGAACCAGCAGGCTTGGAGGGCTGCAGGCGATCGTCAACCCGTGGTGGCGATCGAGCTGCAGGCCTGGTCGAACCGTCTCGCTGTGGAGGAACGGCTGCGGACTGAGCACAGCGGCCCCGATCTCGAGTGTCAGAAGAGCTGGTGCTGGTTGCCATACCCGATCGCTCTCTGTGAGAGCGACGGTCAGGCGACCTGCAGGCTCCACTGTTACAGTGAGACCGGTGCTTGTCCTCACGGCACATCACGTCGCTGGTTCCAGCCGTGGCTGGCACCGGCGAACGGGAGGACCTCTTCCCAGCCTCAGCCCGTGGACCGTCACGTCCCCGGGTAGCCAGCTGTTCGCCGCGAGAGTGATAGCTGGTCTGGTGAGAGTCGCGTGAGCGGCTGTCACCAGTCTTCCGCCCCGTGCCGTGAACCTGACGCTGAGCGGACTCAGAGGTCTGGTTCCTGGCTGCACGGTCGCTGGTAGTCGACCGTACACTCGGTACCTCCCGCGAACGAGAGGCCGAGACGGACCCTGATGCAGTGGCAGAACCACTGACACCAGGCGAGGACAAGTACCGGTGTTAGCCGGTACCCCTCTGGTCCCCGTAGTCTTCTTCCTTGCGGAAGAAGAGACGGGCGCGCTCCCGAAGGAGCAGGAGGACCAGCGGGAAGTAACCCTCCCGTCCCACCTAGGTGAGACGGGTCCCGAGAAGCTCCCGGAGGGAGACTTCTTAGGAGGGAGGCGGCAACCTTCTTCTTCCTCGGGCTGTGAAGCCTTAGAAGTCGAAGGGGAAGAGGCGCAGCCGACGACGATGAAGAAGATGAAGACGACGACGACGACACCTTCCTCCTCTTCTTCGTCAGCTTCCTCAGGACAGACGTAAGATCTGCTATCCAGGGCGGAGCCGGGGCTGCTGTAGCCGAAGCTACAGGGCCCGGACGCACCTGTACGACAGACCAAAGTCTGGGGTAGTACCACCAACGAACAGGGACGACATCAGCAGGTATGGGCATCTCAGGAACAGCAGGCACAGCCAGCACAGCATCGGTAGGACCGCCAGCGCAGCAACGGCAGGGACAGCCAGCGCAGCAACGGCAGGGACAGCCAGCGCAGCAACTGCATGGACAGTCAGCCCAGAATCGGCAGGTACGGCAGCAGCACCGGGAACACAGGAAGTGGAGCAGCAGCCAGCAACATCCTCGGTACGGCGGCAGGTCCAGGGGCGAGCTCTAGGGCAGCGGAAGTGTGGTCGCTGCAGCGCGGGCAACCACGAGCGGCGGCGGCACGCCCCCTCTCGGTACGGCGAACGGCACTTCACAGCGGCTGTAGGCAAGACTGTTACCACGTGAGGTGATTACACCAGGTGAGGAGGGACGTCGCTCACTGGAGCGTGGTCACCACTCCATGGGTGACCGCAGTAGGCCCAGACATAGAACCGCAGCCCCTGGACACTAGCACGCCCTGCAAATGGAAGGACGCCCATACCTCACCAAGGTCCACCCTCGTGGCAGTAGTAGCACTGCGGAAATAACAGTAGTAGCGATTAGTGGGGGGGAAGTCCCCTCGCGCGGGGGGTGGGGGGGTGAGCCCTCTCCGAACGAGTGGAAGACCCCGAATACAATTGTACATCGGGCACCGAGCGCCCTCCCGCCCCCCGCTCGACGGATCGGGAGAGGAGAAGAACGCCGATAACCTCCCCCCCCCAAGGGGAAGGGCCATCTGTGGGAGCTGAGCGGGGGGGGGTCTCGTTCCCCACCCCCGCACAGCACCCATGTACCCAACAATAATATAAGAGCCCGAGAGCAATCGTGCCACCGGCCCGAATGCAAGGGCATAAGGATCAATCCCTGACTGAGCGGAACTTGAACCAAATAAATATTGATGCAATCAATAATAAAAAGAATAAAATGAAAAAGAATCTTGCATTACGATTCACTTCACAATGAATAAGGGCTCGGATCGAGCGCATTTGCGCCCTCGGTACCGAGCGCAAGGGTAAAAGGATCCATTCCTTACCTTTATGGATCAAGGTTTATGGAAACCTTGATCCATAATGAAGTGATGCAATCAATATATATATATGAAAAATGAAAAAGAATACTGCGCTTGCGATTCACTTCATACAAATAAAAAGGGGAAGGATCAATTCCCCCCGGTAAATAGCGGAAACATTGATCCCAGTAAACAATGCAATCTCAAATAAAATATGAAAATGAAAAAGAACTGCACTTGCGATTTCACTTCATTCAAATAAAAAGGGGAAAAGATCAATTTCCGGGTAAGCTCGGAAACTGATCCAAAATGAGTATTGCAACAATCAAAATAAATTATGAAAATGAAAAAGAATTACTGTACTTGCGATTCCACTTCCATAACAGAATAAGTTCCGTGCCGAGCGCATTCGCTCGGCAACGAGCATACAGGTCAAAAAAAATATAAATGAAAGAGGCACTTACTTACGATTTTCATTCTACACATTTCCAACCAAAATATACGCTCGGAGCGAGCGCTCTCCCGCCCTCGGCACCGAGCATACACAATACGAGGATCATTTCTGGGAAAATGAATTCCCGCACTTACGCCCTTCAGTCCCGGCACTCGGGTAATCGGAGGGCGTGGTGAAACCAAGATCCTGTTTAATTCACAATTGAATTCAATGGAAATAAATATGAAATGATTGTACTTACAATTCAGTTTCACTAGATAAATAGAAAAAGAAAAACACAACATGCGAAAGCAACGACGATAAAGCGGGCAGAGAGCGATGATACACGTCCACACGCCAGCAGGCCGAAAGCAAAAAAGTGATTTGTTTACCTACCAGTCGCGCGCGCGCGTCTGTCGGACAAGCAGTTAACTACCGAACCCCTTGTTCGAAAGCTTACGACCTATCCAGCTGCCGCTAGTACCTTCCTATTGTAAAAGGACCGAAGGTTTGTATGCCGTGTCGGAACAAATAACAATATCATTTTTGTACATGAACTTTCCTGTCAGACATATACTTAGCTGATTGACACCCTTGGTGGAGGGTACAAGACAGAAAATAACAAAGAAAAGGTAAACAACACCTGTTGTAGGATAAAAATAACCTTGGTTCTTACCTGTTTAGGCTGAAGACTTCATAGATACTGTCTATTAGTCTGCATAGCCATAAGAGCTACAGCGAGGGCGACCTACAGCTGAAAAGACTCATTTGAGTCTACTACGGGACTTGATATCGCTTACTTAGTAGAATCCAAGTCGGATCATGTCAATGGGGGGTTCGCCCTCTTCTATGACAGAACCTGTCCACTACCAACGCAGGGAGCTTCAAACAAATCGATCACCTAAACCAAACTAAAGTTATTAGTATTACGAAACGAAAAAAGATGCCTACCTGCATCATTTTTCATACAACCATATGAACTCAATTAACAAAAACAAGGGAAAAAACTACTAAGGATATGTTCCAGCTCCCTGCCCCAGCACCGAATCCGCCGATACGTACGGGCCTAAAGCGAAGCACTCATCATACGTAATACTGACGTCTTTTAGTGGTTGGCGAATACTGAATTACATCTCCAGAATGTAGTTTTCATCAGATTCTGAAGAGACATATTCTTATTAAAGGCCAAGGAAGTAGCAATTGCTCTCACTTCATGAGCCTTGACTTTTAGGAGCTTGAAATGTTCTTCATTACAAGATCTATGTGCTTCTTTCACAAGACTTCTAATGAAGAAAGACAGCGCATTTTTCGACAATGGTCTGCTGGGGTCCTTTTACAGAGCACCATAGTCTGTCCTCAATGCCCTTAAGGGTTTCTTCTTCTGAAGGTAGTATTTTAAACTCCTAACAGGGCAAAGAGTTCTTTCAGGTTCTTCCACCCCTACTAGGGCAGATAAACCACGAACCTCAAAGTTCCTTGGCCAAGGATTTGAGGGGTTCTCATTCTTTGCTAAAAACGAAGGAAGGAAGGAACAAAATGATATTGTTAAGATACAATAAAGTGTACATACTTTACCTGGCAGATATATACTTAGCTATAGACTCCGTCGTCCCCGATAGAAATTCGAATTTCGCGGCACACGCTGCAGGTAGGTCAGGTGATCTACCGCCCCTGCCGCTGGGTGGCAGGAATAGGAACGATTACCGTTCTAGAACCAGATTTTCTCTTCCACCTGTCTCCTGAGGGAGGAGGTTGGGTTTGGGGGGCCATCAATCGTATATATCTGCCAGGTAAGTATGTACAAAACTTTATTGTATCTTAACAATATCATTTTTGTACATGGAACTTACCCAGCAGATATATACTTAGCTGATTGACACCCTTGGTGGTGGGAAAGAGACAACTATTTACTGAATAGACAGGTAAACAACATACGTTGTAGGTAATAAATAAATACCTTGGTTCCTACTTGATCAGGCGGAAGACTCCATGGCTAATGCCTAGGAATCTGCTTCGCCTCAAGAGCCTCAGCGAGGATGTGACCTATGGCTAAGAGTTCTTGTGGGTCTGTCGATGGGGTCTTATCCATTTACTCGACAGAGCCTCTTACATGACAATATGCCTATGCTAGTGGCATAATTAAGGAGCACAACCACGATCCGATCACCTGATCCTAACACGAGGGTTAGTGCTTAAGTTGAAAAGAGTTATCTACAAACTCCTTTCAAACCCAACCCAAAGAAAAAAACACGACGTTAAATAAAATTTAACTCACTAGTTAAGGATCAGTATCTGCTCCCTATCCCAGCAATGTATCCGCAGACACGTATCAACCAAGAGAGAAGGATCCCTCGAAGGTTATCTTGACATCCTTCGGATAATGGGAAGTCAAACACAGAGTTTGCATCCTCCCGTATGTGACAGCTAATATGTCCTTATGACATATTGTTAGGGAAAGAACAAGAATTCGGAAAAGCTCGCACTTCATGCACTTTTAATTCTCAGCTGTTTGAAGGAATCATCAATGCACTTATCAAGTGCTTAGGAGATCACAATGTCTCAAAGAAGGCCAGGGCGTTCTTTGATATAGATCTCTTCTGGGTGAAGCCTGGAGCCTGGCTAGCGCTTCGTGCCTGGCAGGCGCCTAGAGCCTGTCTAGCGCCTCGCGCCTGGCTGGAGCCTTGCGCCTGAATGGCGCCTAGAGCCTGGCTGGAGCCTCGCGCCTAGATGGCGCCTTGCGCCTAGCTGGCGCCTCGCGCCTGGCTGGTGCCTGATGGCTCCTCCTTCCTGGCTAGCGCCTCGCGCCTGGCTGGAGCATTGCGTCTGGCTGGTGCCTTGCGCCTGGAAGGCACCTGGAGCCTGGCAGAAGACTTCATGATTACTGTCTATGAGTCTGCATGCCTCAAGAGTTTCAGCGAGGTAGGGACCTATGACTGACAAACCCTTCTGGATATGTCAATGGGGGCTAGCCCGCTTACACGACAGAGCCTTCTCGGATCGTGCCAATGGGGGCTGACCCACTTACATGGCAAGAGCCTTACCTGTATCATATCAATGGGGACTAGCCCTCTTACATGACAGAGCTTTAGGTTTCTCTTTACTGGAAGGAGCCTTGCGTCTGGATGGATCCTCAATCCTGACTGGAGCCTAGCCTTGAAGGAGCCTGGCACCTGGCTGGCTTCTAGAGCCTGGCTGGCTCCTAGAGCCTGGCTGGCTCCTAGAGCCTGGCTGGCTCCTAGAGCCTGGTTGGCTCCTAGAGCCTGGCTGGCTCCTAGAGCCTGGCTGGCTCCTAGAGCCTGGCTGGCTCCTAGAGCCTGGCTGGCTCCTAGAGCCTGGCTGGCTCCTAGAGCCTGGCTGGCTCCTAGAGCCTGGTTGGCTCCTAGAGCCTGGCTGGCTCCTAGAGCCTGGCTGGCTCCTAGAGCCTGGCTGGCGCCTCGCGCCTGGCTGGCGCCTCGCGCCTGGATGGCCCGTTCCGCCTGGCTTGGCTCCTCCACACTTGCTGGAGCTTCGAGCTTGGAAGAGTCTCTAGGCTGTCTGGCAATGTCCACATCGGACACTCTTATATCTGTCCGATTTGTTCGCCTCTGGTGCATTTGCGCCAGGTTGGAGGCCCGCCTTCTCAGTATCCGACCATGACAGAGTTCCTTGGAAACTGTCCGCCTCTGGCGTTTTTCGCCTGTATTGGCATTTGGCGCTTGGCTGGCGCTACATTGTCCGAGAGTCCTGAAACAAACCACATAGTTTATCAGGAGACTGGAGAAGGGTGGAAGAAATTCTTCCCCTTTGAGCTTTTGGCCCCTGGCAAGGGAGGTGATTTTAGTCAGCTACACCCAGTAGAGACAGGATATCTAACAATACGAGAGAGAAGAGTCTTTCCTCCGAGGAGGATCCTTCGTGAACACTTCTTTTGCTAACGAGACTCTCTTACATGTGATGAGGTTCCTCGTTGCAGAATCTTCCCTATCCTTGCCCGAAGGAAGGGAAGGAGTCTGGAAGTCGAAGGAGACTCCGAGCTGAAATTGGGCGGAACCCTGATTTCTAGCTTCTTATTGTATCCTTCTGAATACCTTCTGGGAAGCATTTTGAGCCCTCATCGCACCCCGAAGACTCTGTAGGCAAACGTTTAAACCATCTCTTCTTCTGTAGATGAAAATGTAAGTACCCTGCCTGGGCAACTAAACTTCTATCTGAAAGCGTTGCGTCAGGAATAGAGGGATTTATTTCTTTTGCCAGACATACTATGCTGGCAAGAACCCATTGCCGAGTCTCCATTGAATCTGATGCGAGATTTCCAATGCACAAAAAATTCACTTGTCTTCTTGGTCGTTTAGGGCTAAGAGAAACAAAGAATTCCTTCATAAACTTCCTCAAAGAAGTTTGATGAGGAGCAGTTCCATTTTGTCGGAACACGGAATCTGTGGCCACCACAAAAAAAAAATCCCATTCGAAGTACATGATATCCTACTCTTGTCGTATTGCGGTATCGTATAAGATCCCGAAGATCTTAATCCTCTGTTATCTAATTAATTTCCCTTTGTAGAGACAGAGTATGGCCTTTTTACTGCGTTCTTTGATAGCAGATATACATAGGTGATTCTTCCCTCTGAAAGTGAAGAAAAAACCTCGCTATGTGGTTCACAGAGGTATCGGAAGAGGACAGTTTCCTCATTCCATCTAGCACGATCTGCAGCAATTCTATGTCTTAGCCATGACTATTGTCATTTACCTTGAAAAAACCTCTCATTTCATGTCCACTTCTGGTCAGTCTGCACGCGGACAGACTCAGAGTGGAGAGGTTTTATAGGTCTATTTATAATAGATTCTTTGATAGAAGATCCAGATACTCTTGGAAAAGCCTTACGAAACATGCTGTGAGAAGAACGTGACTTCTGTGAATCCAACCTCTCTAAGGCCAAAATGAGGCATACATCCCTCTCTTCCTTTGACGCCCAGTTATCTTAATATCTGTTAAGAATTATAACTAGGGAAAAAAAAGGCTAAAGTTTATTCCCCTTCTTTAAATTTTAAGATGTCTTATATTGCTACCTCTCTTGGTTCGAGGAAAAAGAAGCAGTCTAAAGGAAGCCTGTTCGTCTTCTACCTTACAAAGAGATCTATGAAGAAGACTTTCCGCAGGTTCTCACAACTCTTTTCAATAAGTGTTAGACATACGTTAACAGTTATTATCTTCGATCGAGAAGGTTCTCACGGACATGCAAAATCTTGCATCGAACCTCTTAAGGATCGTTACGTTCCGTGTCTGTTCCCAAATAGGTTCTCTTTTGTTAACGCGAACAGGGGCGAAAAAAAGAGATTCTCGATGCTCTTTGCGATATGAGAGAGTCGTGGAATTGGCCTAAGTGATTAAAATAAATCATTTTCATCATTCCTTGTAGCGACCCCTTTTCGATTAAATGGGTAACGAAATCAGGAACGAATCTTGCGTTACCGAGCCTGCTGTCCGAGAGGCTACTGGACTCTTAGGTTAATAACTCGCTAAAACGAGAAAATATCTTGGATGGTGCTTCTGGCGCGGCAGGCGCTTCTGGCGCAATTTGCGCCAGGCTGGCGCTTCCTTCTAGTTCTTTTTAGGTTATGTGCCATAACATCTATGCCTTTATGGTACCCGACATCCTTCACATGTTAATTCCGTTCTTAGTGGGAAAAAACTTTTATATACGTAGTATAGTCCATTCAGGGAAACAACTTCTGCCACTAAGAGAATGTTTCCCATCCGACTCGCCCAACTTCTCTTGAGCAATATCCGAATTTAAAAAGGTTGTGTGCGTTTCTCGAAAGGATGAGAGAATTATATATATCGCGCGCTGCCGTATTAGAATCCTTTATAATACTGTCACATTGTGGTAAACAGCATTAATCTAGGAAACCTTTGTAAGGATACTAGGAATTCTGTAGTTAACCTCGGTATGTGCATAAGACTGACCATACCGTAGTCTTAAAGTGAATTCTCTACTACATTCATCTTCTCACTAAGCATGTACTCTAATAAGCCATGCTTTCGTAAGCATGAGAGCATATACAATATAGAGTTCCGCTGCCTTAGAATCTTTTAAAAATGTACCTACGGTAAACAGCATTGAAATGTTGCAATATCTTTCTTATTGAAAGCTTCTTAGCAAAAGGCAGACAATATTTTATTTATGTTTGCTTAACTATCCCCTCAATCAGAGGCTAAAACCACGATTGTAGGGGAGAGAGCACGGTTATTCATTCCATCCCGCAGGAGAGAGACATGTTACCGGACCACTCATGACCGACACCTACATGATACTGCGTTGGGTCTAAGCGATAGCAGTCTCGTTAGCCGACTGGCCTTACTCTACCTTCCAGAGTTGCCAGCTACTCCATTTAATAAAGGAATCTTATAAAATATTATCGAACTTCAGGAAGTTCTTATAATGCGAAACAAGACTTCGATAAATCTAGAAGCTAAGTAGGTGTTGTCTTAACAATCCCTTTAAGCGTAGTCCTTCCTAGGAAATTCCTGGAAGGATACTGGTAACTGAGTTGCTCAGCAAAGAAGTAACTACGGTATGTGCTTATGATTTGCCGTATCGTATTCTTCACACAGCAGATACTACTATACCTTCTTTCCCTGCCGAGGCAGATAGAGAAAGGATATTCTGGTGCCTGGATCCTTGCACCTAGCGCCTGGAATGTTCTGCGCGGCCTGGAATGTTCCGCACGCTAGAAAGGAGACTCGCTCCTGGACGGACGTTCCGCTTGCGTGAAGGTCCCGTGCGCCCTGACAGTTCCGAGCGCCTACTAGACCCCTTTTAGAAAGAGCCTCTTGCCCGGAAAACGTTCAATGGAAGGATCGTTCTGATTGCCACTCTACTGTAAGGCTCCTTGCTCTAGCCGTCTGTTTTTTCTGGCGCAATTTGCGCCAGGCTGGCGCTTCGTTCTCTTTGAAGGCGCCTTGCGCCAAGAAAAATTTTCTAGAACGCGGGCTCGCGTTTGGTTGTAGGAACGCGGCTCGCGCTAGTCTGTTAGCTGGAACGCGCCTCGCTGCTGGCTATAGGAACGTAGCTCACGCTAGCTTGCTGGAACGCGGCTTCCTGGCAGCGGGCTTGGCCTCAGTGGTTCTCTTAGTTTTCAGAGAACGTGCTAGATCATCGCTCCAAACATACATTCTTCGTCTTTTCGGATGTAAGATGAAGAGACGCACTTTTTTAAGGATGCCTTATCAATGGCTATCCTTGGCAGTCTGGGACGTTCTACAGAACCTGCCGAGGGGACGCTGACCGTGGGGGGGTTCTCCCTAAACCTTCCTGCGGCTGTCGACTTTCCTCCTCCACTGGGTCTGGGAGTTTGGAAGAGGTCTAGGCCTGGAAGCGCTACGGAGCCGATCAGACGCACCCCTCCACTGCACTGGAACACATATTCACTTCTTACCTTTTTAGAGCTCGCCTTTTGAGCTCCATCCATTTATCTTTCAAATTTCTTTGCACATATGAATTTGTAGATTCTGTGGAGTAAGAAGGTGATGAGGATGCAACAACTACTAGAATTGTCATACTCTAACTGCTCGTTAGTACGAGAGCTCTTAAAGCTTCTAAAGGAAGCGATCTAGTTTATATGCTTTCCTGACTTCCTAAAGTAGGAAGTTAGATCTTATATTTCCTTCATCAAGTTCTAACAACTTATACACGTATTAGTGAAAAAAAAATATCAATATTCCCTTATTAAGCAAAAATATAAGTGTTCTACCGAAAAATTAGGTAGTTTCACGTAATATATTTTTCGAAATTTCGAAGCCAAATTCATTAAAAAAAAATTAATAAATACGTATGCCAAACCAAAGACCCAGTACTTCCCTGAACAAAAGACAGCCCAGAAGGTCGATGGCGATGAAAAAACGAAAATCAAGTCAGGAGGGTAGCAACAAACGTTATGTTGACACTACCGCGACAGAGAAAATCTGGTTCTAGAACGGTAATCGTTCCTATTCCTGCCACCCAGCGGCAGGGGCGGTAGATCACCTGACCTACCTGCAGCGTGTGCCGCGAAATTCGAATTTCTGTCGGGGACGACGGAGTCTATAGCTAAGTATATATCTGCTGGGTAAGTTCCATGTACAAAACCACGGAATCTCCCCTTTGAAACCTACCCTTCCTTCTAGGGCATGAATCTCACTAACCCTTTTAGCGGATGCTAAAGCCATGAGAAAGAGAGCTTTCCTCGTAAGATCTTTGAAGGAGGCTAAATGTGGTGGTTCAAACTAGAGGACCTCAGGAAACGAAGAACCACGTCCAGATTCCACTTGGAACTTCGTTCGAAGTTTTCTTGGAAGTTTCAAAAGATCTTAATAGATCATGAAGATCTTTGTTATTCGAAAAGATCTAAATTCCTATGTCTGAACACAGCAGTCGGCATGCTTCGGTATCCTTTGATAGTAGATACTGCCAAACCGCATTTTTCTCTGAGGAAAACTAGGAAATCTGCTATCTGAGTCACAGAGGTACTGGAAGAGGAAAACTTCTGGTTCCTGCACCACCGGCGAAAGACGTCCCACTTCGACTGGTAGACTTTAAGGGTCGAAGGTCTTCTAGCTGAGGCGATAGCCTTAGCAGCTTTTGTCGAAAACCCCTTCGCTTCTGACAAGACTTTTGACAGTCGAAAGCCAGTCAGATTGAGAGCGGGGAGGTTTCTGTGATACCTGTCGAAGTGGGGTTGTTTGAGCAAATCTTGTCTTTGTGGAAGTGCTCTTGGAAAGTCCACCAAACCATTCCAGTACCTCTGTGAACCAATCTTGGGCGGGCCAGAACGGAGCTACTAGCGTCATCTTGTCATCTCCGAGATAGCAAATTTCTTGAGGGTTTGTCCCAGTACTTTGAAGAAGGGGGAAAGGCGTAGACGTCTAGACCTGTCCAATCTAGGAGAAACGCATCCACTGATACTGCTCCTGGGTCTGAGATTGGGGAGCAGTAAAGTTCGATTCTTGCGTTCCTTGCTGTTGCAAAGAGATCGATCGTGAGGTCTGCCCCATCTTCTCCACAGGTCTTGGCATACCTCTGAGTGGAGGGTCCACTCGGAAGGCAGGAGTTGATTCTTCCTGCTCAGGAGATCGGCCCTGACGTTCCTTTCTCCCTGTACGAATCTGGTGAGAAGACTGATCTTCCTTGTTTGAGACCACAGCAGAAGATCCCTTGCTGTTTCGTGACAGGGAGAAGGAGTGCGTCCCCCCCTGTTTTTTGATGTACGCCAAGGCTGTTGTGTTGTCCGAATTGACCTGCACTACTGCATTTCGGTCGTGGGGCTCAAAGGCTTCAATGCCATCCAGGACTGCCATCAACTCTTTCTTGTTGATGTGCCAGGACACCTGATCCCCCACCCTTCCAGGTGCCTGACACTTCTCTTGTCCCGAGCGTCGCTCCCCAACCTGCTTACCGATGCGTCGGAAAACAACACATGGCTGGGGTTCGGCATGTAAAGAGACATTCCTTCCACAAAACGAAGTGGGTTGTTCCACCACCGAAGGTCTCTCTTGATTCCCCTTGAGATCTTGAAGGAGAACTCCAGATCTAGGGAGAGACGCCTCCAGTTCTGGTATAGGAAGAACTGTACAGGCCTGAGATGCAACCTTCCTAGAGAAACGAATTGCTCCAACGAGGAGAGTCCCCCCAGCAGACTCATCCACTCCCTCGCTGTGCATGCATCTTTCTCTAGGAAGGTCGTTATTTTCTCATAGCAACGAGCTATCCTCTCTGGCGACGGAAAAGCCCGAAAAAGCCAGAGAAGCTATCCGAATCCCCAAGATAGATCCGCTCTTGACTGGGGTGGGGATTTAATTGAGATTTCTGGAAGTCACCAAAAGTCCCAGAGAACTTACCAATTTTTTAAGGGTCTTTTGAAGGTCCTCCAGACATCTTTCTTGAGACTGCTCTGATAGCCAGTCGTCGAGATAAAACGACACCCTCACTCCCTCCAAATGTAGCCACTGCGCCACGTTTTCACTTCATCCCCGTGAAAACTTGGGGTGCAGTCGATAGGCCGAAGCACAAGGCCTTGAATTGGAAGATGTTTCCTCCCATCATGAATCGTAGATACTTCCGTGAAGAAGGATGGATCGGCACATGAAAGATAAGCGTCCTGAAGGTCTAGAGACACCATCCAGTCCCCTGGACGAAGAGCCGCTAACACTGAGGAAGTTGTCTCCATGGCGAACTTCCTCTTTTCCACAAAGACGTTCAGGGCGCTTACATCCAAAACCGGTCTCCATCCTCCTGAGTTCTTCGGAACTAGGAATAGTCTGTTGTAAAAGCCCGCAGAGCGGGGATCTTTCACTAGTTCTATGGCCTCCTTCTCTAGCATGAGATCTACTGCTAGAGAAAGGGCTTGATTCATGATGGGGTCCTTGTACTTGGCCACCAACTCCCTCGGAGTTGTCGTCAATGGTGGTCTTGACGAGAAGGGAATGAGGTATCCTTTGCTGACAATCGCTAGGGACCCAATTGTCTGCCCCTTTGTGGGCCCAGACGTCGGGCGGCAAAATTCAGTAGTCTGGCACCCACTGATGTCGGGAGTCCTTGATCGCTATTTTTTCCCTCTGACTGACCTAGAGAAGGTTTTACCTCTCTTAAAAGGTCTAGTTCCTCTGGTTGAAGAACCTCTGACAGCGGGTCCTCCTCGAAAGGGCTCCTGCCTCAGAGGAGTCTCTTTCTTGGCCTTGGGTTGGAAGACAGAGCGAGGTTTCCTGGCCGCCTGGGCTAACATGTCCTGAGTAGCCTTAGCTGAAAGGGCACTCGAGACATCTTGAATAATTTTCTTGGGGAACAGAAGAGGAGAGAGTTGAGCATACATAAGCGAGGCCCTTTGTGCATGTGAAACTGCCTTAGTGAGAAACGAACAGTAGACAGACTGCTTCTTAATAACTCCAGCTCCAAACAACGAGGAGACTTCACTCGATCAGTCTCTCACTGCTTTGTCCATGCAAGTGAGGACGCAGTTAAGATCTTCAGGAGACAGAGAATCAGGGGTCTGGGTCTTATTAGCCAGAACTCCTAAAGACCAATCAAGGAAGTTGAAAACTTCCAGGACTCGGAACATTCCCTTCAGTAGGTGGTCAAGTTGTTCATCCCCCACGTAGTCTTGGCGGACAAGAGGGCGGAACGACGAGCAGAATCCACCAATGAAGAGAAGTCCGAGTCCGCAGACGAAGGGAGAGCGAGGCCTAAAGGTTCGCCCGATTCGTACCAGAATCCCAATCTGCCAGTCAGTTTAGACGGAGGGAAAGAAAAAACCGTCTTCCCTTTCTCTTCCTTAGAAAGGAGCCATTCCCAAAACCTCTAAGCGCCTTCTTCATGGAAACAGTAGGTTTCATCCTTACACAAGACGAAACCTTCGACGTCTTCGAAGTGGAGAATAACGAAAGAGGAGAAGGAGGAGCCACAGGAGAAAGGATATCTCCGAACTCTTGTAGGAGCAAATCTGTCAGCCTCTTATAGGAGGAAACAGAGGAGTCTTTTGGTCCTTTCTCTCTCTTTGAGGGGTCCTGTTCTTCCTGAGCTGAAGAACCCTCATGATCCTTAAAGGCGCGACTATTCTTAAAAGAGTCTCTAGAGGAAGTAAGACGTATACGTCTTGGAGGACAAAGCTTCAGAAACGTGTCTACTTGCAACATCCTTCTTGTCTGGAGGAGTGCGTTTCCCCAGATTCTTGGAGCCTAACAGGAGTAAGGCGGCTGTCAGGAGCAGAGCGCCTGTTTGAAGAAGAATTTCTATCAGGCTCTTGGCGCCTATCCAAAAGGAGAGCGGCTACCAGCCGAACAGTGCCTGCCATACGAGAAGCGGCTACCAGGCTCTTGGCGCCTGAACCGAGGCGAGAGGATCTCTGGCGACGACGCCTACTAGGTGAGCGCCTACAAGGGGAGAAGCGCCTGCTAGGATCTCGGTCGCCTGACTCGAGGAGAGTTAAAGTCGGGGAGGAGAAGAGCGCCTGCCAGGAGAAACGCGCCTAACAGGCTCTTGAAGCCTGTCCAGCGAAGAGCGCCTGTCCGATTTAGGGCGCTTGTCAACAGGAGAGTGGAGGCGAGACGAGGAGCGGCTACGAGGCGAGTAGCGCCTACTAGGCTCTTGGCGCCTGTCAAGGGGAGCGATCCTGTCTCGAGAAGAGCGTCTGTAGGGTGAAGATCTCCTATGAGCAGTTTGCTCCTTGCCGAAGGAGAAACCTGTCTGTCAGGCGAATGGCGCTTGGACGCAGATGGGATCTTGTCGAAGCAGAAAGTCTCCTGCGAGAATCCGAACGCACAGGTGAGCGCACGCCGCTTCCGTCGAATAGCGAGAGTCAGGAGAGGGGAGCCTGGACTTCTTTACAGGAAGCGAGACGTCCTTCCTACGACGAGACGACACGCAAAGAGAGCCAGCCAGAGCCAAAATCTGCGCCTGAAGGTTAGCCAACACCCTTGCAGGAGAATTCACAAACTCTTGAACAGGTGACGAGGCTCGATCTCTGCTCAGGGAACGATACTCCTGAGATCTTCTTACGTTTCTTCGACTTCCACCTCAGGCTCTTCCGAAAAAACTTCAGGGCTGGATGGACGGGCGCAGGGAGCATTCCAGGCTCTCTTCGAAGGCGCGAGGCTTCCGAAGAGCTCCATCCTCGTTTAGGAGAAGGCGAAGGCGAAGACGAGAAGCATTGGCGCAATATTCTCTCTTGGAGCGATCCAAGGTAGCCTGGGAACGATCAACAGGAGCTACCGAGGGGACGCCTGACCGGTGGGGATGCTCCCTAACCTTCCTGCGGCTTTCGACTTTCCTCCTCCACTGGACTGGGAGTCTGGAAGAGGTCTAGGCCTGGAAGCATTAGGGAGCCGATCAGACGCACCCTCCACTGCACTGGGTTTCACCTGCACAAATCACTATTGGAATCACTCTTACCTTCTAATTATTTGATTTTCCTCTCCTACTGCGAATGGTGGCTTTCATGGAGGCCACTTCCGAAGGCGCATCTTCGGCTTCGGTGCAGGGAGCAGGAGCTGAAACTGACAAAGGAGCTACTTCTAAAATAGGATTATCTATATCCAACTCGCTAATACGAGATCTACTACTGCTCCTAGAAGAAGCTTTCCTAACTTTATCCTTTTCAAGCTTCCTCAAGTAGGAAGACAAAGACTTCCATTCATCCTCATTCAGCTTTTCACATTCATTACAAGGATTATTAAAGGTGCATCATTCCCTCTACACTTCAAACATACCGTGTGAGGGTCTCAAACCGACAGCTTTCGGTAGCCTCACCTTACACTCAGTCATACAACAAACTCTAAACATAGCAGTTTTCTTAGTCTCAACATCAGACATCATGAATCCAAGAAAAATCCAAAGAAAAGTCAAATAACTGTCCACAAATCGCGAAAGCCAGGCCAAAAGATCGGGTACTTCACCAAATCGTCCGTAGAAACAATCCAGGGCGAAAACGAGAAAAGAATCCAACTGTCAAAGGAAGGTACCGACAACAGGTGTGGTCGACACCGACAACAGAAAAAATCTGGCAAGAAAGGTATGTTGGTTCTTACACCGCTTCCCAGCGTCGCTGGGTAAGGTAGATCACTTGACCTACCTGTCGCGTTAGCCGCGAGTTTTGAATTCTGTCGTGACGTCAGAGACATAAGCTAAGTATATGTCTGACAGGAAAGTTCATGTACAAAATTATATATTGTATGGAGAATGGTAATACGTATATGAGTAAGAGATACTTTGTCTCTTTTATTCTAATACAATACTTGTCAACTTTCATTTATATCACAAGTATTCAACTGTTTTTATCTAATGTATGAATTTTATTTCAATGTATTTTATTACGGTTTGTTTCATTACATAAAACTGTTTTAAAAAACTGTTTTAATATTTTTGAAGATATCCATCAAAACCATGTGGTATTCAGAAACTTGTCTAGTCATCTGAAATTCCAAATAAAATGGGTCTGGATTAGTGAGATTCTACTATCTATGCAATAGCTATTTTTAAAAACTACACAAAACTTACTTTTCTTGTTTCTTTTGCAGTTTCTCTAATTCTTTTTTCTTCTTTTTGGGAGGTTTTAATTTTGGATTGTACTCTCCTTTCAGTTCAAACTTTGCCAATTCAACATGTATAGTCTTATTGCCAACACAATAGCCATCCAGTATCTGAAGGGCAAGCTCAACAGATTCCCTCTGAAAACAGAAGGATAATTTAGATAAGTATGCTGTTCAAAGAAATTCTGTACAATATTTTCATCTAGTGGCCATAGAAAAATTAAATTTCCAATCAAAATCTTTTTATACCTTAAAGAATTATTGTAATCTGCTAAGAAGTAATGCTGATATGGAAGTACCATAATCCAACTAATATACCACTTAACAGCTTCTCAACTTAAAAGTAATAATTATAGTTACCAAATAAACAGATGTATAAGATGTTGCAAATATTCAACAATGTCACTTTAAACAGATAAGGTTCATTAATTTTTGTTTAATGATTGATATAAGTGTACCTTTAGTTCTACTCTCAACAGAAAATCATTAGGATTCTGAAAGAGAGAAAAGTTAACAAAAAATATGCTTAAAGGAAGATAAGCTCTATACACCTAAAATTCCACATCCTTTTTCTGGGCTGAGATAATTTTAGGCTCATAAAGAATGTCCATTTTTTAGTAAATAATACATTAGAATTGCATTATACATTCTGATACATAATACAACTCTACTCTTCAATAATTACATTTGAGCAGTTGCAACGCATTCATAGTTTTTAAACAAGAATATTCAGTACAAAAATGTAATCACACAAATAAATATGGATCTTGACATATGGTTTAATCTTATCTGCAAACGATGATGACCTCTTATCAGATACAGATTTTACTCTACAAAAAATACCTGTGTATCAAAAGAAGCAAGAAGACAGACAACCATAGTACTAAAATGGGAATGACAAACATTGCCCTTTTCATCATACTACTGATTCCACAAGGTAAAATTCTTTTCATAATAGTCTAAAGGCAACTAAACAGATCATCAACAAATAACTCAAAACATAATTTAGCAGGACTTTATGAAAATAATTCAGTTGAAATTAGGACTAAAAGACTGCTGAGAATGCTAATATGAATGTGTTAACTAAAGCCGACTTGAAACTGCCTTTTAACATCTAATAATCTTTGATTAAGGGTAACAAAACTTATTAATTACCTACAGGATATGCCAATAATCAGACCCAAGATGAAATTCAAGTTCAATACATCTGCCCTCCAAATTTTCTTAGGCTAGGACAAAGTTGCTATTATTTTAGCAGAAGCATGGCCAACTGGCATAATGCACATTTCGCTTGCCGTGACCGAGGTGGCCAGTTAGCAACACTTGAATCCCAATGGGAGGATAACACAATTAAGTCTTATCTCAACAGGACAGAATTTGGTAAGTTGTTGATAAAAAAATTCAGAAAAAATGAAGCCTGTTATTGATGAAGCATAAAAACATCGCAATAATTTATATCTTAATCTGAAAAGTTTATGAGTAGATTTTAAATTATATCTTTCTTCAAAACAGCTAGATTAAATCGTTGGATAGGAGGGATCTACAACTGGCCAAAACAGCAGTGGACATGGGGTTCTACAGCTGAAGAGATGCCATATCAAGGATTCCATAATTCAGAAATGTCAGAATCCTATCGCTGGCACTGTGTGTTTATGTCACCTGTTTTCAGTTACCAATGGAATCATACACTGTGTACTGATGCAATGCACTACATTTGTGAAATGCCTCAAAGCAGAATCCTTGACCTGACTGGTATTGTATAGAGATATACTGAATAGTTATAAAGGATCAGACCTAGGTTAAGGGCATACAGATATACAGTGGTACCTCGTTTGCCGAACGTTTCTAAAGTTGAACATTATGTTTTTTGACCAAAAATTTTTTAATAAATTTTCTCATTTGTTGAACAAATACTCTTACTTCCACTCAACTGATTGTCTTGTTTATACTTGTACTAGAAGTCCTACCGTGTCCGAGAAAACAAAGGCAGTAGCCCCCATGTTTTTTTTACTTTACAGGTATGTATATAAAGTGCAAGCACAATATGTATATGGTTTAATGATAATCATATTTAAAAAAAAATTAAAAATAAAATGTTTCACAATAAAATTTAAATAGTAGATGAACAAAATCATGTCAAGCAGTAATGCACAGGTGACTAAGATATAGGGAGGGAGTGTTCATACTGTTGAGAAGAGAAGGAGAAGACAGTAAAAATATTACTGTAGATATGTAAAAGCAGATTGACATAAAACGATAAAAGAAAGGAATTTCACGATAGTATATTTAACATAATCATGCAATAGTATGAAAACAATCAAATGCAATGCATTAACAATAAAAAAAAAATCAAAAGAGAGTCTTACTTGAGCGAGTGTTCGGGACTGAGTGAGTGAGATGGTAGAAAGGAGATAGAGGGGATGATGGTGGGTTATTGGGTGGGAGACAGAGCTTTGCTTCCCAGCTACACCATTGGGACTGGGTTTGGATCATTTTTCTCTTTCACTAAGTTCTGTCCATTTCCTTTCACTTACACTCAACTCGCCTGAATCACTTCTTTTTGTTTACAGCAAAATACCTATCAAGTGATGCTTGTGAAACATTATTTGATCTTTTTTTACTTGCATTCTTTATTTATCACTCGTTTGCAAAATCCTCATCTTTATTGGATTATAATTTTAAATTCTGCCATTTGCCAACAATAAGTTGATGTATTGTGGTATAATTAATATTCTTCTTGCACTCAAGATCCAATCATACAAGAGTAAGGGTTTGTTTTCACATCTGCCGAGTACTATTAATCTGTCTCTATAACATAAACACACACAGACACACAAGCGGACACACACTCTATCGATTCCTTGCAAAATGTGAGTAAAATTGATTTTGTTATCAACCTCTGGTTACTGCGACCCTTTTGGTTTCCTTGAGGGGATTCTGCCTCTCCTTCTTTGATCCCAGCCAGCCACGTGCCATTTTCACCAAATGGTTTGTAAATTGAATTTTTAACTCGTACACAGAAACAAAAATTTTTTGAACATTTTTCTTAATTCAATGTACTACTGTTTTATACTTTAAACGCCTAACTTAACTTTAGAACGTATCAATAATAAAAACATTTAAAAAGGGGGACTTTTTGGGTGGGCTGGAATAAATTATCCTGATGCCCTTTATTTCTTATGGGGAAATTTATTTCATATTTCCAACAAATCACATTTCGTCTAACCTTCTGGGATGGACTAAGTTCGAAGACTGAGGTACTACTGTGTTAGCAATAGTTTCTGAGGTTAAAAATTTTGTTTGTCAAGCTAAGACCGCTTGAAAGTGCATAGATCACTGCAAAAAGCCTCTTAGTTACCCAGTGTATAATCCATACTAAGAGGTGAAAAACAACATGTATAATATGCTTATACAGTAAATAATTGTAGTTTTATCATTCATCACAATATTCTTTTTTATTAAGCCTTAATGGAAAGCCTTCTTAATCTAGATATGTATATGTCTCAAACGTCTTCAATAAAATTAATTAAACTTTAACGTTTCAGCATTTGCTATGTCAGAATTATACAAAGATGCAAGAAATCTTAAGAATAAATCTCATAAATAAGAAAAAAGGAAGATCTTAACTGTACTGTATGTGCTACCTGTCAGAATGAGTGTGACATTTTTGCTGACAAAGGTCCGAGATGCAAAAAATTTTAACATAATTCAGTCCATTGAAAATATTTTGTTACTCAGCCAAAATATGTAGGTATAATTTCTTATATACATACATGGGTAGTCTATACACTAACAGCATCCATTATTGATCATATACTATCTTCATGCTGCTATGTTGCCTCCTCACTTCAGCTAATTTGTCTGTTTACTCTCATACTCTTGTAATTAAGCAAATTTCCTTGACAGTTCACTCCTGTTTCAAAGCAAATTTTCTGCTGGCTGGCATATTATTTGCCTCAGATCCTAAGGCTGCAGGCAATCTCTGGGCCAACGTTATTAATAACACTAGCAAATGCTCGTACTCATAGGCAACATATTTGTTTTGAAAGTTTTTGAGAGAGTTTTCTACTCACAAATCTCAATCTCAATAAATTTTATTTCATTATAAAACATAGGAAACTAAAAACATGAAAATATGGCCAAATCAAAAAGAAATATCTACAGCAACTCTTTAAAGAATGACAAATTTTTAAATCAATTTGTATTTTTCATAGCTAACAAACATTCAGTCTTAACAATAAGATTATTTTTCAAGCACCAGCTGGTAACTAGTTTAAAACAATCAAAGATTGTAAAGCACGGAATCTGTGAGATCTGACAACATCTGCACATACAAGGTGACAGCTGATCAGGGACTGCGCATTAGACCTCGTGATGCTATTTAGTCTTTCCCCAACCCGGGAAATAATAAGTGATACAGAGGTTGGCCGTAAACGTTAAGACCTCCGGTTTGTTAGCTATGAAAAATACAAATTGATTTAAAAATTTGTCATTTGTTCTTTTGCTGAACAAACCTTCAGTCTTAACAATAGGATAGACTTATAGTTGGAGGGAAGTTCAAGGATCCTAAACCGGCTGGGAGTTAACCCACCTTACCACCTCTCTAGAAGAACAAGTTCTAAAGAAGGTGGACCAATGCCAGTGAGAAGATAGATAAACTGACACCTAACAACTCAGCCATCTGGGTTGCAATACAATGATATATGAGCAGATTCACTGCATCTAGGGAACTAAAGAAAATTCTGACTATTCATATAACAAACCAGGGGTCTGTTATCACTCCTCACTTCCCCTTGCTAGAGAGCGGAGTATGTGCTACTGAATACAGCGTTTGATTATTTCAAACATACAAAAAGCAAAACAACTATCAGACCAGTCCAGCGCATGTTGTGTCTATTCCTCAACAAGCCCGTAGGAAGAAAAAAGGAACAAAGAAAAAGAAAGAGACCAGCTAACTCATTCTCTCTTCCACACAATCATCCTGGGTAAGATACAAAACTGCCTGCTGAAGGGCAATGGGTAAGTTACACGATTTGCTGGGCAGCCACCACAGGGCCCAAGGAAAACATGTTCAAAGACCTGTGGGCAACATCTCTTAGGTAAAAAGATGTGAACGTGGATTGACGCAACCAAGTACCAGCGTTGAAAATTCTATGAACAGCAAAATTTTTCTTAAATGCCAGAGAGGAACTTATACCTCTGATGTCATGTGCTCTAGCCTGCACAGACTCAGTGACAGGACTACCAAGAGATGAATAAACCTGCTTGATTGCCTCACATATCCAGAAAGAAATGGTGTTCCTGGAAACTTCTTTCTTGGACCGAATAGTGCCAACAAAAAGCCTACGACACCCAGGTCTGAGATGTCGAGTCCTTTTAAGATAGCAACCTAGGGCTCTGACAGGACATAGCAAGAGCTCTTGTGGGTCATTGTCTACAAAGTCATTCAGAAAAAAAAAAAAAAAAAAAAAAAAAAAAAAAAGGCAAATCTGTCGTCATGCACAGGGATTCTGGGTCTTGGCCACGAATTCCGGGACAAACTTGAAGGTCACAGACCCCCAACCCCTGGTATGTTTCACATCATAACTTAGGCCACGAAGCTCCCCTACTCTCTTTGAAGATGTCAAGGCCAAAAGAAAAACTGTCTTGAGCGTCAAATTTCTGTCTGATGATCGATGCAAGGACTCAAAAGGAGCTCTAGTGAAACTTCTCAGGACAAGCGAAATATCCCATGCTGGAGGCTTGACTTCCCTTGGAGAACAGGTCTGCTTGAAACCCTTGAACAACAAGGAGGTCTCCCAGGACGAAGCGATTCTATGCCTCTCAGCACAACCCCAAACTCAACGCCGCTCTGTAGCCCTTGATATCAGAAACAGAAAGGCCTTTCTCATCCTCGAGGAAGACCAAAATATTTACTATAGTATGCTGAACAGAGGTTTTGAGTGGAAAGAAACCCCGTCAAAAATACCAATCGCAGTAGATTGCACATTTCCCCTGGTAAACTGCTGAAGAGGACTTCCTGAAATAACTGGACATATGTCTTGCTTTTCCCTGAGAAAAACCTCTTGCTTGGAGGAGATACTTGATAGTCTTCATCCGTAAAGAGACAGGGATTCTTCTGACTGGTGAAACCTTTCTACGTGAGGCTGGTAAAGAAGCTGCCTCCATGGGGGGATCTCTCTTGGAACCTCTGACAGAAGGAACAGAAGGTCCGGAAACCATTCTGCTTGCGGCTACAGAGGAACTACCAAAGTCATCCTGAGATTTTGAGAAGTCATTACCCTGTTCAGAACTTGCCGGATCAGGCAAAACGGAGGAAAGGCGTACACCTCGAGGTTTTCCCAAGGGTGTTGGAAGGCGCCCTCTGCCAGAGAAAGAGGATCCGGGACCAATGATCAGTAAACTTTCAGTTTTCTGTTGAAGCGAGTTGAAAAGAGGTCTACTATAGGCATCCCCCAAAACCTGAAAAAGCCTGTCCGCCACGACCTGATGGAGAGACCACTTCGTGCCCAGGATTTGGTTGCAATGACTCTGCCTGTCAGTGACCACATTCCTCTTGCCTGGAATGTATCTGGCTGAAAGCTCTACCGAGTTGTCGATCACCTACTAGTGTAACTCGACTGTCAATGAATGGAGGTGATGAGACACCAGACCCCCGTTTGTTCACATAAGCGACCACCGTGGTGTTGTCGGACATCAGAACTACTGAATGACCCTCTACCTTCTCCCAAAATGCTCTCAGACCCAGAAAAGCTGCCTTTAGCTCCAAAATGTTGATGTGTAGCAGCTTGTCTTCCATACCCCAAACACCTGATGTAATGAGGTCCCCTAGATGAACACCCCAACCTGTGCGGGAGGCATCTGAAAACAAAAGAAAGTCTGGAGGGGGAAAACACAGAGGGACACCCACCAAGAGATTCTGATCGTCCAACCACCAACGAAGGTCTTGCCCCCCATTTTCCCTTGCTGTGAGTGCTAAAAAACTTGAATCAAATGAATGAATGCAAGAGCAGGCTACATATACCTGGCTGTGTGTGAAGACAGGGTGAGGAGGTAGACACCAACTTTGTCAATGTTTGTCTTTGAGCTTAGTTGATGATTATGGCACAGGCTAACTTCACTGGAAATTGCCAGCAGCTACAATTAAATGGCACATTGATGTCTTCTTTAGTATTGACATGATAAGGGGAAGAAAGTGGATTGTGCCTCTGTGAGATCCTGTTATAATTTCAACTTGCAGCACCCTTGGTTTGACAGCCATTACCACCAGTTTAGTGCTGTTGTAAAGGCCCTTGGCCAAGCACAAATTGTGAATAAGCATAACATCTGCACCTTTCTTCTTCAAGTTCAGTGTATGTGGGGCAGCCCAGCCAAGTTAACAGTGTTCAAAAATTCTACTGGGTACATTTCCTGTTGCATTGTGACATCCTCTCCTTCCACCAGATTAATATAATCTACACTATGAAGTGACACCTTGTTGCTAAGCAACTTGTCCAAGATTTCCTCATTCCTTAGATGTACAACATGTCAGATGATGCCATAGGTGCTTTGTTCTAAATAATGACATTGGTTTTATTAATAAGCATATTTTCTCTTTTGGACAAATGGCAGGAGGAATCAGGACGGATGTCAAGTGGGAGCTTGAATGAGCTGTGACACATCTGGCCACCAGGTTAAAGAATGGCTGCTATACCAGTGAATGCAACTGACACAACTTCCTTGTTATGGCCATGAAGCATGTTTATTATGGCTTCTCGCGTCCATTGCTCTGCCAACAGCCAATCTTGTCTTAGCTTGTCTCTTTCCAGAGTTGCTTGCAGCCTCATGACTACCCCACTTGCCATTGGTGGTTCTGGACCATCACCAGTAGTGGCTGCTGGAAGTCCAAACTTTTGTCTGAAATTTCTGCAATCTCACACCGAGTCCATTTCAAAAATAAAAGAAGGTTAGGCATGTTTCCCTGTTGAAGAAATACTTTCAGACATGAAAAATCTGTTCACTCTGCAAATGAAAATAAAGCTAAGCCAAAAATCTGCAACCTTTATATACCGCAAAAAAATTCGTCAGTAGCACGTCAAGTGCTATGAATGTTACATTTTTATGTGTGACATGACGTATGTTACATGAAATTTTCATCATGTGCAATATAAATTACATCACAATTTCATCATATGCAATGTATATTGCGTGACATTTTCATAAGGTGGCCTTTTCACAGCCACTCATGCAAGAACACAACAATACTTGCGAGTAGTTCAGTCACTTGAAACAATTGACAGCTGGAAGTAGTATTTAGGCAAGTTTTTGAAAAAAGAACCATGGTGTTATCTTGTAATCTTCACGAATTGATGGTACAATTGCACCAGAGTTGGTTTCTCACTTGGTGGATCACTCAGCCAGATATATCCCAGGTAAGAGGAATGTGGTGGCAGACAAGCCAAGTTGTCAGGGTCAGGCTCTGGGAACAGAGTGGTCACTGCATCAGGATGTGGCAGAAAGTGTTTTTCATCTTGATCTCTTCAAAGTGAATTAGTGAACTTCATGGGCTTTATTTTGACGTAAACGCACGAGGGGTTTGGATTTTGTAGCCTTCGAATTTGTCCTGGAATTTGTAGACAAGACCCGAAATCCCTTGGTTCACGATGACAGATTTTTTTTTCCCCTTCCCTTTGAGATTTTGTTGGTAATAACCCTGAAGGATTTCTGTCTGTCAGGCCACTATGTACCTATATACGTTTAAAGGACTCAATATCTTAAGACTTTTTGTTAGTGCAGGCCGGAACGAGGAGAATCCAACCATTCCTGTTCATATTTACTACATCCACATTTGCAAGCCCATAGAAGCTAAGGGACAAATGTTGCTGGTTTTCTCCCAACAAACCTTCATAGCTGACCCTGACAAAATTGCAGGCAGCCTGGATCTGGCTGTTAGAACTGCAGTCTATCTCAGTAATGCATTTTTATCTTTGGGAATTGGAGATTACAGAGAGAACACATCCAAGCTCTTCTTTTCTACAAGACATCCTAGGAGGCAATAACATGATATGATTTCCTACTAGGAAATCATATCATTGGCGCAGATAATTTTTTGAGTTCATAAGGTATGGTAACAGATGGCAAGCTTATTCCACTTCTCATTTTTGTATGAAATCTTTGTGTAATCTTTTTCTGGTGATTGTGTCAGGGTGCCACAACTCTAAACTAGGATGTTGCACTGAAATGGCCAGCACTCTTTTCACTGGGACTTGTAATTGCAGAGGGCTGTGCTGTATCAGCTACATCTTCAAGGTGGCAAACTTCTTATTTTTTGTTATATACTTTATGACATGGACTTTCCAATTTTGGGTTTTTGGCAGCATGATCCTACATCTTACTTTGTTATCTAGGCTAAATCTTAAGGAATGGGCAGGCAGTGAAAATTTAATTCTTCAAAAACAAAAAATATTTTCATAAGATCCTATTTTTATACTTATAACAGAAGTGTTCACCTTCCAAGCCCATTGATTCTTTTCAACTACAGGACAGTCTACAAAAAATGTTGGGCTCTTCTGCTACAAACCTAAGGATCTATGAAGAATGAAGTGGCTATAAAATTCAGTGACCATGAATAAAGATAATTTACAGTAGGCTAATATAGAAAACCAAAATTTTCTTTGGTTAAAAATCCATACACTTTCTCATTTTTCCACAATGAACAAAGCTTACAAGCACAGTACATATGTTAATTACACAAATGTTCCTCTAAATAGTTTATAACAATAATAATATTATGCAAATTTATAATGTCCTTTATTTTATCATTCAAGAATAAGCACTATACAGAACATACAGTATCAATCAAAGATGATTAGTAAATTATATATTTTTTTCAAAAAAGTAAGCTATCATCTTATATTACTTGCAAGATAATTTTGGTACTTTGAATCATTATAGAGTTTGGCATCTTCAAGTTTTTCTTCATGTCAATATATAATAGTATAAAACAGGGTGTATTAACTTTCAAAATACAATTACCATGATTTGTGAATCACGAAAGAAAGTATACACGCATTCCATCATCTATTAACTTCCTGATGCTACACTAATATCCCCTTACATTATCCACACCATTACTCCAGCATTCTAAAAGACTGTAAGTAATATAAAGCATAAACAAATAAATTACTGTAAGCCTAACAGTTATTACGGATAAAATTCAAAATTTCCATACCTTTATATAAGAGCACAAAGCATCACCTTTGAAATTTCCTTCGCTATCACGATACATCTTTATCTTGTATTTGTTGGTTGTAAGATCTTTTAAGATCATGCCACATTTTGACATTAATTCTAGGAACTCTTCCTCAGTGGTAGAATCAGGGAGGTTGCTTACATAAACCTTAGTGTTTAAGGTTTCATCCATTTCAAACCAACCTAAATGGGGAATAACGCTTGTTAAAAATATTTTAAAAAGTAGTAAATGACAATCATAATTAAAGTGTAACATGAAATCATGCATTGATAAAAAACACTGAAAGATAGAACTATAAGAGCAATGTTGCAAAAATTAACTTTATTATCTTTAATTGTCTACAAATTAAAGCAAGTAATCTAATTCAATCATCTATCTGCTATATAAAATAATATACCTTTATTTAAAATGTAGTACAGTCTGTATACTAATTGTTCTAACAACTAAAACCATCCTCACAATAATGCAATTCTTTAAAGTAAACTGCATTCTCCCATACATTACATACAAACCTATTCTTCACATTGGAGATTAAATGGGTGAAAGAAAGCTGAATTACTTCATGAAGGAAGCTACCCGGGCATAAGCCTACGAAAGACAAGCTTACACTTGCACTTTGTTCCAATGCCACTGGTGATTGCAAGGTGAAGCCCCTACTTGTGTATCATTCAGAGACTCCTCGAGCCTTCAAGGCCCACAAAGTGCTTAAGAAGCTTCCAGTGATGTGGAGGGCTAATGCGAAGGCCTGGGTAACGAAGCTTTTGTTCACCTAGTGGGTAAATCTGTGTTTCGGCCCGACAGTGAAGAAATTCTTGGAAGAGAAGCACCTCCCTCTGAAATGTCTGCTGGTGTTGGACAATGCCCCTGCTCACCCTCCTGGCCTCGATGAAGATATCCTAGTGGAGTATTCCTTCATCAAGCCCATGGACCAGCAAGTGATATCGAACTTCAAGAAGCTGTATACGAAACATCTTTTCAAGAGATGTTTCGACATCACCGATACCACAAACCTCACCTTGCGTGAATTTTGGAAGGAGCATTTCGATGTTGTCATATGCATCCGACTTATCGACCAAGCTTGGCAGGAGGTTTGGAGGCAAACCTTGTATTCCTCATAGAGGAAACTATTGCCTGATGCCATATCCGCCCGAGACTTTGAGGGATTCGACGTGGGCGAAGCTGGTGCTGCAGATTCAGGAATAGTTGACAATCCTGAAACAGTTTCGCAACCAGATCTTGACGAGATCGTTGCACTCGGCAAGTCCATGGGGCTGGTCGTCAACGAAGACAACATCAATGACCTTCTCGAGGAGCACCAAGAGGAGCTTACAACGGATGACCTGAAGGAGTTGGAGGCCATGCAACATAACGTCGTTCAAAAGGAGTTCTCTAGCAGCGGCGAGGAGGAGGACGACTACTCTATGACATTGGTAGAAATTAAGGATGATCTAGCTGCTTTTCATAAGGTGCAATCATTCATAGAAAAGAGACACCCCGAAAAGGCTTGCACAGGTCGTATACTTGCACAGTTTGATGACGTTTGCCTGAGTCGTTCCAGGAACACTGTCAAAAGCAGGCAGAAGCAATCTTCCTTGGATAGCTATTTTTTATAGGGGCCTTTAGTAGGAGTAGGAAGCAAAAAAGAAGAACCAAGTGATACTACAAAAAAACAAAGTTGAAAGTGGTGAAGAAGCTGAAATTTTGTAATAAAAAAAAAAGAAGAAAACATAAAGTATATAAAAAAAAATAAAAAAAAAAAAAAAGTAAAAAAAAAAAAATGTAATTTTAAGTTTTTTGTAAAGTTGTGTTACAGTTTTGTTAATGTGTTTCGTAAAGTTTAGTTTATGTTTTCCTTACATTTTTTTATGTGTTTCATAAAGTTAGTGTACGTACGTATCTACCTTTTGTCCTCCTCCTCTGTCGCCACTTTCGGAGATAGCCTCACTCGAAAGGTAAGCTTCCACATTTTAGTACAGTATTTCTTGTATACCATGTACTACACTAATACACTTTATTTACAGGTACGTACTATGTACTAGTACATATTAGCAGTACGTATTAAGTTAGGTATTGAATGGTCCAAATTGTTGTAGTATATTGAAATTTGCTGGGGTGTTTTTGGAGGGCTTGGAACGGATTAGCCATTTTGCATGTAAAATGCGGTCCAAGATACGAAAAGCTCATGATACGAAGGCTGCTTCAGAACGGATTAGTTTCGTATCTCGAGGTACCACTGTACTTAGATATTTCTTTTATTCATGAACATACACCCTATACTGACATCCTGAGGAAATAAAAATATTAATTCTATTTTGTTAAACAAAATAAATTGACTTGTAAATGATTTTAGTGAGTGACAAAAGTATGTATATCAATGATTCTAAACTAAACAGGACTAGAAAACTTTGTACAAGTTTTGTGACAATTTGTCCCTCACAGTGCCATACAAGCAATGAACAAAATTGTCAACACAGGCAGCCCTGCTTATCTGTGGCATTGGTTAATGGTGTTTCGGTTTTATGATACTTGGCTAACTATGTTTCTATCCTGATTTTTGGCACTGGTTGGAGGTTTAGAAATGTTGGTGAACAGTTTTTGGCACTGGTAAGTTGTTTATTGGCATAAGTAAGCGGTTAGTCTGTGCCAATCAGTGCTTTTGCTGGGAATTGAACCCACTGTTAACCGGGGACCGCCTTAAACTATAGTCTAAAAAAACTTTTTTTTAGCAATAACGCTTCAGGATGTTTATTTAGATATACAGTAGTACCTCGAGATACGAAATTAATCCGTTCCGAGGCGCCTTTTGTATCATGAGGTTTTCGTATCTTGGACCACATTTTACATGTAAAATGGCTAATCCGTTCCAAGCCCTCCAAAAACACCCCAGTAAATTTCATAATAAAGCTAAATTGACCTATAAACAATGAAATACTACAACAATTTGGACCATTCAATATGTAACTTAATAATAAAAATGTAAAACCTGTAAATAAAGTGTATATTAGTGTACAAGAAATATTATTACTGAAACGTAAAATGTGGAAGCTTACCTTTCGAGTGAGGCTATCTCCGAAAGTGGCGGCAGAGGAGGAGGAGGACAAACGGCAGATACGTACACTTAACTTTACGAAACACATAAAAAAATGCCAGAAAAACAAACTAAACTTTACAAAACACATTAACAAAACTGTAACACTTAACTTTACAAAAAACTTAAAATAAAATTTATTTTGTTTTTTTTATTTTTACATTTCTTTTTACTTTTTTATACTTTAAGTAATTTCAATTTCTTCACCACCGAATGGATGCCAGTCCGTTTACGGAATTTTTCGAACCACCCATGAGAAACCTTGCACTTTGGGGTTGCCGTTGATGTTCCCTCTCAGCCGTCGTCTTCGGCTTGGGCAATCAAATCGCCGAAAATAGCGCTGGCCTTCTGGCAGATTGCCGTCTCGGTTATTGTATCGCCATCGATTTCTTTGTCCTCGATCCATACAAGAAGCAGCCTTTCCATTTCATTATGCACATGGCTCCTCTTGTTGGACAAAATAGTCACGCCCTTGGAAGGTGTAGCTGCTTTGATGGCTTCCTTCTGCTTAAGGATGGTGCCTATCGTTGACGGATTTCGGCCGTATTCCTTAGCGATCACACTCAACCGCAAGCCAGCTTCATACTTTTTTATTATCTCCATCTTTGTCTCCATAGAAAGCATTCTCTTCTTTCTGTGAACTTCAGCAACTTTCTTGGGACCCATGACTATATGTACTGTACGTAATTAAGTTACACATGTAGTACGTATACTAATTAGGTTCTCACAACACGATAAAGTAGCACAACGAAATCACTACCGAATTTATGATACTAAACGAAATCGTTGGACCGAACGAATGCCGCATGCGTACGATAAAGCTTCGGGTGCGAAGTGGCCGAGCGAAGGCACGCCACCACGTAAGATGCATGATGGGAGGGATGCTGTCCAATAGGAGAGAAGGATCTCACGGCTTGGCTAGCATCAGAAACCAATGGGAGAGCAGGAGGATGGTGGCGAGTCTACATGAACTAAGATGGCGGCGCGCGGCGCGAGTTTCAAAATTGTTATCGGGCGAATCTTGGACTTTCAGAAACCTTTCGTATCTTGAAAACTTTTCGTATGCAGAGCAGTAAAAATTTTCGTGTCAGCTTTCATATCTCGAGTTTTTCGTAAGTTGAGCCTTTCGTATCTCGAGGTACCACTGTAAAACAGTCCGCAATAGTCAATAATTCAATTTTGATCATTATACTTGAAATTCAGAGATCGATGTGCCCCTTAATACTAGATCACAGTTTAACAGGTGTTCCCAATATGGCAGACATGTGAACAAAGTCTAAGTCTGCCCTCAAGAGGGACTCTAAAGCCTAAATGCATAGACTAGCAGCTAAAACTGGATTTTCTCTTCTTATGTGGCGAGAGAAAATTATATGAATTCTAAGACTTCAGTCATTCCTTCTCTTCAAATATGAAAACTCTTGAGGATGATAAACTCACTCGTTTCTGATCTTCACACATGACATGAGATCAATTTCCAGCCAGTGCGCCCAAACAAATCTAGACTAGTATATCTATCAAAATAACCTGGCTAACTCAGGCATCATGTGTAAGTAAGGTATGAAGATTGCACAATGCACAAAATACTCTCAGCGCTGTCAATATATTACATAGCTAATCTATGTTTCATAAGAATGAGCAGATATGCTTTCAAAGCTTTGTCAACTACTGTGTCAACTACTGAAGGTGTTACTCCTACTATCTACAGTTGATTATAAATAGCCTTACTTGGTTTATTTTTTGTCTGATTTGTTTTTGCTTTTTTCTTTTCCTCCTTTGCAAGTTTTTCTGCCTCTGCTTCATCTGCTTCTTTTTCTCCATCATCAAATTTCAAAGGATTCTCATTCTTGGTGCCGTCAGGATTAAAACCATACGACAGCTGATATGTTGCCATAAAATCTTCGTCAAGCTAAAATTTAAAAAAAAACAATATTGTTAATACTACTTATAAAACTAATAAAAAATATCTAATTAATAGTTCACCTTACTCTTTATGTAGAAAGATACAAAATTCCTATTAGTAAAAGATAGTGATTTTTTTTGCAATGTTTAGTATCAATGCCGAACTCAAATTAAGTCTAATGTTTCACACCATACAAACACATTCACACCAGCATTAAAGTGCTGTGTGAATATGTAGTGGTGAAATATCAAGTACTGTACTTCAAGTGAATGTATGAAAAAAAATATATAGATAAGATAGAATAGGGCAAACTTTCATCTGTAAAATGTGAAAAAAAGAATGATGCAAAGTGTTAGAAGTACAGAGAAATAAGATTGGTGAGCAGACCATTAAAGTATTGGAGAAACTATATAAAAAGCTAAGAAGATTTATCACAATTGATGCCTGTTATTTTGCCTTCATGTTGGAAAAATAAAAAATAAAATGTTTATAACAAAGCAATAAAAAAAAAAAATTCTCATGAACAATGGAAGAAGTTATACGAAATTTTTTAGGATCTTAAAAAGATATTTCACATAAAACCATGACAGACAATTCAAGAAGCACTACAAAAAGCAGTGGGTATAGGAAGTTAATAGGTATATCAAAACAAGTTCTAAAGTGAAGACAGTGGCAAGTGTATCAGAAAAACTTATGATAATGTATGGAGGCAGATTAGTTGCAAAGACCACATCAGAAGTACATCTTTTTCTTTTAGTTGGCATTGGCTCTACAAGGTTAATAACACAAGTTCACAAAAAGTATGGGAAAATTCAAAATATGATGAAGGTATTTACATGCCTGCAAAATATAGGCAAAAAAAAAAAGCATCCATACACAAAAAGACATCACACAAAGGGAATTAAAAAGGTTATTCTGAGCTACCTAGGCAACTAAAAATGAGTGGATTTCCATATGAAAAGTCCAGTAGCCAAAAATAGGACTATGTGCTCAATAAAGGTAAAAGTGACGTTAAAAGTTTATTACTCATTTATATTTATTTCTCATTATTCTCTGTAAGGGTAAAACTATAGTTATGTATTCTATATATACTATAGTTTTTCTCTATAAAATGTTATTGTTATAATACAATTAAGTTTGTTCATACTTAACTGGCAGATATATATATAGCTGTATTTTCTGACGTCCGACAGAATTTCAAAACTCGCGGCACACGTAGTGGGCGGCCAGGTGGTAGTACCCATTCCCGCCGCTGGGAGGCGGATATCAGGAACCATTCCCATTTTCTATTCAGATTTTATTCATGACCCTTGTCTCCTGAGGGGAGGAGGGTGGGCACTCTAATTATATATATCTGCCAGGTAAGTATGAACAAACTTAATTGTATTATAACAATAACATTTTGTTCATGAAACTTACCTGTCAGATATATATATAGCTGAATCCCACCTTCAGATGGTGGGCAGAGACAGAATAGGATTTTTTAGGAAACTTAAATTAAGTAAATGATTTACTTCTTGGTTCCTTACCTGTTAGCAAAGTAGACTCTGTGATTACTGTCACTTAAGCCTGCTTCTGCTTTTATCAGAGTTGCCAGCCAGGTGTAGACCTGTAGTGCTGGTGCACTCTGGATGCTCTGTCAACGGGGACGTGACCTCAATGTGACAAGACCATCTAGCCAAACATATGGGAGTAACACAGCAACCGACCACCACCTGACCAACTAACCAAAAAACCCCTGACAGTTAAACTAAAGAATGGGAGATTTCCACAGAAGATCTCACCATCAACCAAAAACACAATAATAAAACTAACCTAAACTAAGCTAAGGGATAGGGAGAGAGCTACCTTCAGCCCCCAAAACTGTGTCTGCCGAAATGTAAGGCCCCAAAGAACTACAGTTCTCGTAAATCGTTCTCACATCCCGGAGGTAATGTGAGGCGAATACGGAAATGCTCCTCCAAAAGGTGCTATCAAGGATATCTTTGATAGACATATTCCTTTGGAAGGCAGCAAAGAAGTAGCTACGGCTCTGACTTCGTGAGCTTTCACTTTAAAGAGGCTCAAATCAGTCTTCTGGCAAGATGAATGAGCCTCTTTAATGACGTCCCTCAAGAAGAAAGCCACAGCATTCTTCGACAACGGCAAATCTGGTCTCTTCACCGAGCACCAGAGATTACCTGAGGGACCTCTTATCTCTTTAGTTCTATTAACATAGAACTTGAGAGCCCTGACAGGGCACAGGGCTCTCTCTGGTTCTTGACCCACGAGACCCGACATACCTTTGATTTCAAAGCTCCTCGGCCAAGGATTAGACGGGTTCTCATTTTTTGCCAAGAAAGACAGGCTCAACGAGCAGACAGCGTTGTCCCCCTTGAAGCCCACTAGGCTACTGAACGCTTGGATTTCACTAACTCTCTTCGCCGTCGCCAGAGAAGCTAGGAAAAGCGCTTTCCTCGTCAAGTCCCGTAGAGAAGCTTCGTGGAGAGGCTCAAAGGGACTTAACATTAGATGCTTCAGAACCACATCGAGATTCCATGAGGGTGGTCTTGCCTGTGGAATCTTGGAGGTTTCGAACGACCTTAAGAGATCGTGTAGATCCTTATTGTCGGAGAGGTCCAGTCCTCTGTGGCGAAAAACGGCAGACAACATACTCCTATAACCTTTAATTGTAGGAACTGCCAATTTCTGCACATTTCTTAAATAGAGCAAGAAATCTGCTATCTGGTTCACAGAGGTCGTGGAAGAGGAAATTCCTTCCTTTTTGCACCATGCCCTGAAGAAGGCCCACTTAGATTGGTAGACAGCTCTTGAAGAGGCTCTTCGAGCATTAGCGATTGCTCTCGCAGCTGCCTTCGAAAAGCCTCTCGCTCTGGCCAACTTTTCGATAGTCTGAACGCAGTCAGAGCCAGAGCAGAGAGGTTTTGGTGATACCTTTTGAAGTGAGGCTGTCTGAGTAGATCTCTCCTCCAGGGCAACGTTCTTGGGAAGTCCACAAGGAAAGTCATGACCTCTGTGAACCACTCTCTTGCTGGCCACATCGGGGCAATCAGAGTCAACCTTGTCCCTTCTGAAGCTGCGAACTTCCTCATGACTTCCCCCATGATCTTGAATGGGGGAAAGGCGTAAAGATCTAGGTCTGTCCAGCTCTAGAGCAACGCGTCCACCGCAATTGCCCCTGGATCCAGAACCGGGGAGCAATACAGAGGAAGCCTCTTCGTCCTCGACGTAGCGAACAGGTCGACTAGAGGACGTCCCCACAGTCTCCATAATTGCTGACCAGACTTTCTGGTTGCAAGGTTTTGGTTTTTTTTTTCCCACCCACTTCTGTTGGCAGAATTTGATTTCGACGACTGAGAAGGTCCGCCCTGACATTCTGTACCCCTGCCACGAATCTCGTCAGGATCTTGATCTGCCTTACGTCTGCCCATAGCAGAACTTCCCTCGCAAGGAGAAAAAGGGATCTGGAGTGAGTTCCTCCCTGATTCTTTAGATATGCAAGGGCTGTGGTACTGTCCGAGTTGACTTGAATGACCTTGCCTGACACTTTGTCTTCGAAGAACTGCAGCGTCAGGAAGATCGCTGCCAGTTCCTTTACATTGATGTGCCAGGCTACCTGTTCCCCTCTCCAGGAGCCTGACACTTCCTCCCCCCCTAGTGTTGCTCCCCAACCGGAAATGGAAGCGTCTGAGAACAACACTAGGTCGGGGCTCAGAAGATTTAGGGATAAGCCCTCTCGCAACTTCTGAGGGTCGAGCCACCATCTTAAGTGGTCTTTCACTGTGTTTGAGATCCTTAGGATCGCATTCAGGTCCTCCTTCGCCTTCCATTCTTCCGCAAGGAAAAATTGAAGAGGCCTGAGGTGCAGTCTTCCCAACGAGACAAACTTTTCCAGCGAGGAAATGGTCCCCAGCAGACTCATCCATTCCCTCGCCGAACAAGCTTCTCTCCCTAGGAAGGCTGCGACTTTCTCTAAACCCAGCTGCTGACGTTCCTGGGATGGAAACGCCCGAAAAGCCACTGAATCCATCTGAATCCCCAGATACACGATGGACTGTGTCGGGGTCAGATGCGACTTTTCGGAGTTGACCAAAAGACCCAGGGACTTTGCTAGGGCTAACGTCGACTGAAGGTCCTCCAGACATTTTCTTCTCGACGACGCTCTGATCAGCCAATCGTCGAGGTAGAGGGATATCCTGATCCCTGAAGAATGGAGCCACTTCGCTACATTCCTCATTATAACTGTAAAAACCATCGGGGCCGAGCTGAGACCGAAACAAAGGGCTCTGAATTGCCAAACCTTGTTGCCTAAGACGAATCTCAGGTACTTCCTTGAAAGAGGGTGGACGGGGACGTGAAAGTAAGCGTCCTGCAGGTCCAGAGACACCATCCAGTCGCCAGGTCTCAAGGCTCCTAGCACCGACTGAGGCGTCTCCATTTTGAACTTGTTTTCTCCACAAAAAGATTGAGCCTGCTCACATCCAGGACTGCGCGCCAACCGACGACTGCTTCGGCACCAGGAAAATCATGTTGTAGAAGCCCGGTGACCCCAGGTCCAAGACTTGCTCCACCGCTCTTTTTTCGACCATCTGATCTAAAAGATCGAAAAGGATACTTTTCTTCTCTCCCTGATAAGTCGGAGAGAGGTCTCTGGGAGTTGATGTTAAAGGAGGAGGATGTAAAAAGGGGATCTTGTACCCCTGCTCTACGATCTTGAGAGTCCAAGGGTTCGCCCCTCTCTCCTCTCTGCCTCCATGCCTCCGCAAAGAACTTCAGCCTGGCCCCGACTGGCGTCTGAAGGACAAGATCTTCATTTGGTGGATTTTGGCTTAAATGAAGCTCTTCCTCTCGAAAAACCTCTCCCTCGAGGAGCTGCTCTCTAGGTGGGTGCCCCGCGAAAGGGTTTGACTTTCTTCGGGGGTTTAACGAATGAAGATGTAGAAGGAACTGCTGGGCGTCTTGAAGACTGTGCCAAGAGGTCCTGGGTCGCCTTCTCCTGCAAACTCGCCGCAAGATCCTTTATCATAGCCTGGGGGAAGAGATGGTCCGAAAGAGGCGCAAAGAGCAATTCCGCTTTCTGAGCGGGAGAAACCGACTTAGCGGTAAAATTACATAGAAGAGCTCTTTTCTTCAGGAAAGCTGTTCCAAAATGAGAAACCAGCTCTTCCGAACCATCCCTGGCGGCCTTGTCCATACACGACAACACGCTGGACAGCTCCCCCAGACTGAGAGAATCAGGGCTTCTAGACTGAAGGTCCAAAACTCCCAAGCACCAGTCTAAGAAATTAAAGACACCCAAAGTGCGCAGCAGTCCCTTCAAGTGGTGGTCCGTCTCCACAGGAGTCCAGGACACCTTTGCAGAAGATAAGAGGGACCTCCTCTGAGCGTCCACTAAACTGGAGAAGTCCCCAAGAGCGGACGAAGGAACCTTTACCCCCACGTCCTCCTTGGTTTCATACCAAATGCCTCCTTTCCCGGAAAGTCTAGAGGGAGGAAGGGCGAAAGTGGTCTTGCCCTGGTCCTTCCTTCGAGACATAAAATCTTGGAGCTTCTTGAAAGCCCTCTTGGTTGAAAGCGACGTCTTCATTTCGACAAACTCAGGAGTCTTGACTGACTTAGAAGACGAAAGTTGAGAGGGAGGAGACCTAGGGGCTGCCGGCTGAAACTTATCCCCGAAGGACGAACGTAACAACCGCACAAGAACCTTATAGTCTGAGCCAGCCGAAGCTACAGGAGGTTCTTCTTCGACTGAACTCGCTGGACTACTAAGTTCCCCTTCTTCTCTAAGAGGAACTGGAGAACGTCCATCCGGAGAGGGCGTACGTCCAGCAGGCTTAGGCCTGAACAAAGACTTCCGCTGATTGGAAGTCACCGCTTCAGGTACGGACTCGCCCTTACGACGATCCTTTGAAGGACGGACATCTTGTGAACGTAGAGCGTCCTTTGAAACAACGGGAACTACTAGACACGTCCCTACGAGAGGAAGCGCGAGCTTCCTGACGAGAGGCGCCAAAAGCGTCCTGCTGAGTGTCCTCAAAAGCGTCCTGCCTCGTCCGAAAAGCGTCCTGCTTCGAACGGCGAGCGTCCTGCCGAGCGTCCTCAAAAGCGTCCTGCCGAAGAGCAAAGCAAAAGTCCTGTGACTTCGAACGGCGAGCGTCCTGCCGAGCGTCCTCAAAAGCATCCTGCCGAGAGCGCAAAGCGTCCTGCTTCGAACGGCGAGCGTCCTGCCGAGCGTCTTCCAAAGCGTGAGCGAAAGATCTACTCGGAGAACGAGAACAGTGACGATCCGGAGGCGGAGAGAGAGACGAACGAGACGAGAGAGAATGAGACTGCTTCGTCCTCTTGACGGGCAGCCTGACGTCCTTTCTCCGCTTAGGCTCGACTGCTGCTGGGCGAGTCCTTTGAGCCATGAGAGACGAAATCTGGTCCTGGAGGGACAAAAGGATATTGTTCGTAGGTGACGAAGAAGAAGAAGGGGCAGGACTGACCCTGCGAGAAGGCGAGGGGCGAGGGGACGCCTCCTTCCTTCTCGCAGGTACAGCTACCTGCATCTCAGGGGAACACGCCTGTGCGCGCAACCCAACGTCCTCGTCGGTTGAGACTCTACCTCTCTTCTGAGGAGGAAAAGCGTCATACGCGTCCTCTGAAGAAAGCGGTGACATAGGACGTGAAGCGTCCTCAAAACGAAAAGTCCTTTTCAACGGACGCAAGTCTCTCCGAGTGCTCCACCCCTTGCGCGGGGAGGACGCTTCGGAGGACGAAAAGCAATCCTTCAGGACGCGCGCTCGTGCGCGCTCCTTGGCAGCCTGGGACTTAGCAACAAGGCCTGCCGAAGGGACGCCAGATCGGTGGGGAGCCCCCGTAACCCTCTTGCTGCTTCCGGACATACCCACTCCCTGAGTCCTGGGAGTCCGATAGAGGTCTAGGCCTAGAGGCATTATGGGGCCGATCTGACGCCCACCCCCTCCACAACACTAGGGGCACTATCACAAACTTTCACAGGGCCAGTTTCTAAGGCCAACATTTTCGATTCAAGAGCGCGAATAGACTCGAGAATCAGAGAAAGGGCGTTACCTTCTCCAGACACAGCAATAGGGCCCGAAGGCAACAAAACAGGATTAGGTTGAACAAAATCTACCTGTGTTAGAGGAGGAGAAATATTACATTCCTTACCTTTTGTAGAACTGCTCTTGGAGGAAGACCTCCTGACTCTATCGCGCTCCAATTTACGCCGATAGGTCTCATACATCTTCCATTTATCATCTGACAAATCCTTGCATTCATTGCACCGATCATCAACCAAGCAAACATGCCCCCTGCATTCCATACAAACTGTGTGAGGATCAACTGAAGGTTTAAGAAGCCTCACCTTACATTCACACACTCTGAAACTCCCTGTACTTGATCCCGACATCATGTACACAGAAAAGCCAATCCAAAATAAAAAACCAATCCACTATTACGCGTGCCAATCCAACAATCCAGAAGTCGATACCAAAAGTCAATCCAGATAATTTAAAGCGAGATAATCCAAAAATCCTAGACGGAGGTACTGCAAACAGTTGTTTCCAGCACCGGCGACAGAAAAAATATGAATAGAAAATGGGAATGGTTCCTGATATCCGCCTCCCAGCGGCGGGAATGGGTACTACCACTGGCCGCACTACGTGTGCCGCGAGTTTTGAAATTCTGTCGGACGTCAGAAAATACAGCTATATATATATCTGACAGGTAATTTTCATGAACAAAATGTATTTTTTGCTAACATTTTTGGGTGTCTGGAATGGATTAATGGGATTTACATTTTTTCTTATAGGAATTACTTCAGTTTTTGTCAGACTTTCTGGAACAGATGACGTAAGAATACTGGGGTTCAACTGTACTGTACTGTAGAAGCATATACAATCCTTAATGTTCATGTATCTCTTAACACTTAAAGGACACTTGAAAATTTTATTATAAATTCTCAATCAACAACTCCTTTTATATATTTTCATACTGCTTTCACAATAGTTCATGAAACTTTGCACAGTTAAATTACAATACTATAAAATAGCATACTCAAAAGCCAAAACTGTTAGTCTACCAAACTCAGCACATGAAAAGGGAACCTGAAAATGAATAAACAAAAAATAAAAACCTCACCTTTGGAAACCATGCTCTTCTTGTTGTGTCCCATTCATACACCATATTATCAGTTGGATCTCGTTTGGTGTACACATAACCATCATAGTCAATGTTTGGGTCATTTTTTGCACCTGGAGGAGCTGAACCAGTACAAACATCCTCGTCAGAATCTTCATCTGTGTCAAACTCCTCATCTGAATTAATACGAGGTCTCTTTTTCTTTAGTTCTCCTTCAAACACTTCCCACTCATTGTTGTCTTTATTTAATTTATAAACAGCATCAGAAACTTTATCCCTATAAAACGTATCATCTCCTTGGTGGAAATACCATTTGTTATTTTCCTCTCCCTTTTTAATCTCAGTGGTAGATGACTCTGTTCCTGTTCCCCAAGGCACCCACTCATTATTTTTGTCCATGTAAAACACATTTCCTTGTGGATCTTGGCAGAGGTACATGCCTTGTGCATGATAATAAGTTCTTCCTTGTTCATCTGTACTCACATCCTGATGATCACTACTTGACACCCACTCTCCAGAACTTTCATCATACATGTACTTATGACCAGTTTCAGAGTCTGTATAATAGTACTTCCCATCTTTAACCTCGTAGTCCCTTTGGTCTGTGGGTTGCTTCTTACTCGTATCTTGCTCCTTGCTCCCTGAATCTTCCACTTCCTCATCCTGCCCTATGTCAGAGTTTTTGGATGGGGCAAGGTCTAAATTTGGCGTATTTTCTGCTTTTTGAGAGTCACTATTTGATTCCGAGTTAGCTGTTTTCCCAATCATATCCACAGGGTCAGAATTTATTTCAGAGTTCTTGTTGTTAGGGCTATCCTTAGAAGTTTTGGCATCAGATATACTATTTTCCTCACCTTCAATATTTGCCATTGAAGTGGAACACCCCTGAAACAAAAAAAAAGGGAGATAAAAGTAAATCAGACAGCTATGCAGGCTTACGTATATCAACATGAATCACACACAATACAATACACTCCTGTACTGCTAAAAAACTACCAGTGTGTATTAATTCCTATCAAATCTTTACATAAAGATTCTAGAAGCCAATAATGATAACATAATCTATTTTCCTTAAATAAAAACATTCTACTACTTTACTCAAACTCTAATGTCCAAAGAGGCTAAAAAAAATCAGTGGTTAGTCCTTAATTATATATCAGCAAAATCCTGGAGGGCATCTTCTGACATGAACAACTATCTGCTTACTTAGCTTTAATTCCTTAGCATAATACACTGCACGGTGTCAGCTAGAATGCCTGGAAAGAAGCTGTTTAACTAATACACCACTGAGACAGTATTGGAAATTCCAGAATGATTCATAAGCTAGAAAAACTAATGTACATGAGTGGGGAAAGACTGACCATGATCTTTACATAAGTAACAATAGAGAGAGAGAGAGAGAGAGAGAGAGAGAGAAAAGGCTTCCATAAGTGATTGGTAATATGCAAACTAAAATGTGAACACTACTGGTGCTTAAGAGTAGACATGGTTGTTCCCTTCAAGTACAGACAGCCTTAACTATAGGCCTAAAACTGTACTCAGCAAGCAATGTATAAAAAGTGACAATATCGCAGTAACAGCAATGAACTCTTGTACCTCAAGTTAGCTTATCAATTATCATTTATTTACGTGTATAAGACAACCTTTAAATAAGACAAGGTAAAAAATTATGGGAAATTTTCATAAATTTATCACATACATCTGTAGTATAAGACGACTGCTAAATTACAAAACCATTTGTATATAGGCTAGCTTTTGGTTACCATATATACTCATGTATCATGTGACTTTTGGAAGACCTAATGAAGGTAATTTTATGGGGATTGCATCATAATGGGATATAAAATTAGCATATGTAAAAATCACATTTCAGTATCATAATATAAAAATGTTATTGTTATAATACAATTAAGTTTGTTCATACTTACCTGGCAGATATATATATAGCTGTATTTTCTGAAGTCCGACAGAATTTAAAAATTCGCGGCACACGCAGTGGGCGGCCAGGTGGTAGTACCCCATTCCCGCCGCTGGGAGGCGGATATCAGGAACTATTCCATTTTTCTATTCATATTTATCAGTGCCACTGTCTCCTGAGGGGAGGTGGGTGGGCACTTTAATTATATATATCTGCCAGGTAAGTATGAACAAACTTAATTGTATTATAACAATAACATTTTGTTCATGAAACTTACCTGACAGATATATATATAGCTGAATCCCACCTTCGGATGGTGGGAAGAGACAGAATAGGATTTTTGGGAAACTAAATTAAGTAGATGATATACATCTTGGTTCCTGACCTGTTAGCATAGCCGACTTCGTGATTACTGTCACCAAAGTCTGCTTCTGCGTTACTAGAGTTGCCAGCGAGGTAGAGACCTGTAATGCTGGTGCGCTCTAGATGATCTGTCAACGGGGGCGTGACCACAATGTGACTAGACCATATGACCATACTTCTGAGGGCACCGAAGCTAAAACCACCACCTGACCTAACCTATCAAAGTTAGTTCCATAACTTCTAGGCTAAAGAAAAGGAACGCGCCTCAAGCGACCAACCCTTCAAAGTTAAAAGCACACCTATCCCTTTTCTATAGGATAGGATTCGTGTTGCTTCCTGCACCCAATAATATATCTACGGATATGTATGGTCCTAGCGACTTATGGATCTGAAATGTCGTCTTCACATCCCGTCGGGAGTGTGAAGCGAAAACACAGAGTTGCTTCGCTAAAGCGTGGCACTCAGGATGGTTACTGAGTGTCATGCTCTGTTGAAATGCTTCCGAGGCCGCGCCCCTCACCTACTGGATGACAGTTCCTATTAAGACAAAAAATCTCAAAATCTTTATGCAAACATAACAGAATGAGACCTCCTCTTAAAAAGAAACTCCTTCGGTCTACAATGCCAGGGTGTTCTTGGACATGAACCAGTCTGGTCTTTTTACGGAACAACCCGCCAGATTGTCGGGAGTGTGAAGCGAACCCAGAGTTGCTTCGCTAAAGCGTGGGCACTCAGGATGTTTACTGAGTGTCATGCTCTGTTGAAATGCTTCCGAGGCCGCGCCCTCACCTCTTGAGCATTCATATTAAGAAAAAAATCTCAATCTTTTATGCAAACATAATGAATGAGACCTCTTAAAAGAACTCCTTGGCTATAATGCCAGGGTGTTCTGGACATGAACAGTCTGGTCTTTTTACGGAACACCGCAGATTGTCCAGTTTGACATTGACTTTCATAGTTTTATCAAGATAAAACTTGAGAGACCCTACAGGGCACAGGACTCTCTAATGCCCTTGCCCAATAATTTGTGCCATACCCTTGGTCTCCGAGCCTTCGGGTCAAGGGTTGAGGAACAGGTTTTCTGTTATTTCAAGAAGAAGGGCTTAGAGGACAGACCGCATTATGTCCTTTAAAGCCAAAACCTCTGATGATGGCTAAAACCTCACTAACCCTCCTTGCCGTGGCTAGAGCGGTTAGAATATTAGCCTTTCTGGTCAACGTGTTTATTAAGTTCGCAGAAAGGATAGGTTCGAAATGCTTTTGGCATCAGAAACTCAGACTACGTCTAAGTTCCATGCCGGAACCTTTGATCCAGAGAATTTCAAGATTTCCACAGACCTCAAAGATCGTGAAGCTTTGTTGTTTGACAGAACCGAATCTCTGAGCCTAGAGGCCGTCAACAACATATTTGCATATTCTACAATAGTTAGGACTTCTATCTTATCTCATACTTCATACGGAAAGATAGAACCATAACGAAATTCACAGAGGTCGAGGTGGAGGAACAGTCATTTCCCTTCACTATCTCCAGAAACGGCCCCCTCCGATTGAACACTGAAAATAGGCAGCACTGCTTTGCCTTGGCCAAGAGACTGCCATTAATCTTGAAGATCTTATCGCTTCTCGATAGTCTGAACGCCTTCAGACTCAGAGAGGAGAGATATAGATACTTCACTAAGTGACGATGTTAGATTACACCGATTCTCTCGGGAAGGGTCTTTGGACAATTCTCTGAATTACCTGACCTCTGTGAATCCAACCTCTTAGAGGCCAACATGTGGCGACTAAAGCTAATCCTCTAGGATCATGAATAAGGGAACAACTTAAGAGGAAGCTCCTTCGTCTTTAATATTACGAAAAACTTAACGAAAGGACGCCCTCAGTCTCTCCTCACTTTCGACATACTTCTAAGTGAGGATTACTCAGACGTCAGTAGTTGTTGCCTTCGATCGAGAAGACCCGCACGGACGTGCACTAGTTTAACGAACCTCTTGAGGATCGTTACGTTCCGTGCCCAAGCCCATAACCAATTCTCTCTTCTCGAGCTATGAGAGAGCTGATAAATTATCCGAGATGATTTGGGCCACTCGATCCAAACTCACCCTTCGAGGAACTGGAGAGCCGACCAATTTGGCTTCCAATTCTTTCAGACAATGTGCCAGAACATCTGTTCTCTGTTTCGAATGTCTGGCACCCTCCGCTATCACCCGAGGTGATCCTCAAGCCGTTGAGAGAAAATTAGAATTACAAGATCTTTGATGTTATTCCAATTTCTTCGTGAGGAAAATTTGTAGAGGTCTGAATTGCTGTTTATTCAGGGAAAACAAGCTTCTCCAGCGAGGAAATGGTCCCCAGCAAACTCATCCATTCCCTCACTCAGCCTGCTTCCTTCCCTAAATAAGGCTGCGCTTTGCATAAGCAGGAGAGCATTATTATAGTGCTATGCCGCGGTAGATTCGTACAGAATGTTACCGTGCGGTAAACCCGCACCGAACAAGTATAAGAGATATCTTGTTGAAATTTTCTAAGTAAACGGCAGGCATGATCATTCAAGATTACTAGAAATTTCCTCAACCCGAGGCTAAAATCCATGATTGTAGGGCGAGAGACGGTTATTCAGCCATTCCCGCAAGGGGGGGGGGGGGGGAGAGAGACGTAACCAAAACCGCGCATGACACCGAGCTAGCCGGTACTGCGTAGATCACAGTAACAGCAGCCTTGTTCATCGTCTCGCACTATGTGCCTGAGTTGCCAGCTACTCCTTTTACGAAGGGATAGGTATGAAACTCTCAAGCAGGCATATTTAAACGAAACAAAATTCGCTAAATACAGAAGCTGAGTTGGTGTTGCAGTTCAATTAGAATACTTCTCGTCTAAGTCGCAATCCGTAGAATAACTAGGATATGCGCCTGCCCCTCGGACAATACAACTGCTTAGTAGAATCATGTCGCGAGGTAATATATGTAGTATATTATAGTATTCTGAACAAACGATCTCCATCCTAAATTCTTTCCTTCAAGAAAACAAAATAAGGATTGGAGATCGACCACCTTCGATCTCTATCAAAAAGAGTGAAGGAGAAGTCTTCCTCGAAGGAAAGCTTCAATGGTGAACAGAATACTATCTGCCTGAGTTGCCAGCTACTCCCTTTACGAAGGAATAGGTATGATATTATAGAGCAATTGGAAACTCTCAAGCAGGCCTATTTAAACGAAACAGAATTCGCTAAATACAGAATCTGAGTTGGTGTTGTCGTAACAATACCTGAAGAGTTGTTCTTACTCCGAAAACTCTTGGAAGGTTGAAGGGAGTGTCAAATAAATACATTAGAACAACAGTTCTTTCGGCTTCTATCCGCAGAGGTAAATACGATATGCGTATATGACTTGACCCATGCGTTAGCAAAATGACGCAATGATAAACTACGTAAGTATTGTAGTAATTTGAACATCGAATTCTCTACTACATCTTTCCTCGACGAGGAAGAGAGAAAGAAAGGAAAACGACTGTCCACGTTCTAATGAACGAGACTTTTAAAAGAACTCCTTGACTCTTTTGCCAAGGACTCTTTTCCAAGAAAAGGGAGTAATATTCGAATAGAGATCATCAAGAGAGAACCGAGGATCGAAAAAGACCGTTCAATGTTCTTATGATATTGGACAAAAGACTTCCTGGATAGTCTACAAGTCTTTCTCTTAACCCCGGATGAGCCTCTGAAAATGAATGAGAGCTCTTTCCGAAATTTGTTAATGAGTTTATCCGCTTAAACGATAAAAACGTTAAAATCTATGTCAATGAGAACTACCCCATTTATGAGGGGTCCCCCACTTATATGACAATGGGGAAAACGTCCTGACTTGACAAAACTATTAGCACTTTGCTAATAGGGGAAAACCCTTTAACATGACCGAAAGTCACCCAGGAATCCGAGTATATAATCTTCCCGATTCTCAAAGAAATCGATGAAGAGGAAAGAGGGATCGAAGAAAAAAATTCGGGTATGTCTCTCCGCTAACTCCGAATCCTTTTAAAAATTTCTGTAAAGAAATGTCCTCAACAGCAAATAAGACGCCTTCAACAAGTCCTTTCTCTCGCAAAGCGTCCTGCCGAGCTTCCACCGAAGCGTCCTGGCGAATGTCCACAAAAGCGTCCTGCTGAGCGTCCTCAAAAGCGTGCTGGAAAGCGTCTGCTGAGAGTCCTCCAAAAGCGTCCTGCCGAGCGTCCTCAAAAGCGTCCTGCTTAGCGTCCTGGAAAGCGTCCTGCTGAGCGTCCTCAAAAAACGTCCTGCTTAGCTACGAGCGTGTCTGAGCAGAGAACACCAAGTCTTCTGAACGACGTTTCAGAGAGGAACTCGTTGAGCGCCTTGATGCATGCAAGGCCCGCCAAGAGGCGTTCCTGGGGGCGGAGCGACCTTGCCAACATCTCAATGTTATGACGAACCGCGTTTTGCGTATGACGTTGAATATTTTTAAGGGTACGTCCTCATGCGAGTCTCCATGGAGAGCCGCACTCTGCTCCTGAAGAGTGTGAACACTAAAAGAAGACGTATGGCTTTCGTTCTTCCGCAAGGTGCTTGCCGAGCGTCTGGAGAATGTCTCTACTTATAGGACGTCGAGCACCTCCAAAAGCTTCCTCACGTCTAAATTGCCCTTCTTATGCCGACCAGAGACAATAAGTTGTTTGACTGTGCAAAGCAGCTTGCCGGCCGTCAACTTATCAGCTTGCTTTTTTGAAGTAAAGCGAACGTTACATAACGTATACGGAGCGCCATGAGGAGAGGAGACGAATACTGAGTTGCTCCTCCAAAAGGTGGAATCAAGAATGTCCTTGATTACCAAATTCTTTTGGAATGCTAGCGAGGTTGAAACAGCTCTAATTCATGAGCGTTGTTTCACTCGCAGGAGGCTCAAATCACTCTTCTGGCAAGATGAATGAGCCTCCTTAATAATGTATAAATGATGTATACATGAGAGTTCACTCGCAGGAGGCTCAAATCACTCTTCTGGCAAGATGAATGAGCCTCCTTAATAATATATAAATGATGTATACATGAGCGTTCACTCGCAGGAGGCTCAAATCACTCTTCTGGCAAGATGAATGAGCCTCCTTAATAATGTATAAATGATGTATACATGAGCGTTCACTCGCAGGAGGCTCAAATCACTCTTCTGGGAAGATGAATGAGCCTCCTTAAATGTCCCTTAGGAAAAGAGCCAGTGCATTCTTCTAAAAGGGAAAATATGGTCTCTTTACTCTTTCATCCTCTCGTGACGAGAGAGAGGACGTGAAGCGTCCTCTTCTCTAAAGCTTCTTTAGGGGGCGCGAGTCCTTCCGAGAACTCCAACCCCTGTGTGGGGAGGACGCCTCGGAGGACGAGAAGCAATCCTTCAAGATTCGTGCACGTGCACGATCTTTAGCAGCCTGGGAAGCGTCAACAGGTTCTGCCGAAGGGACGCCAGATCGGTGGGGAGCCCCCGTAACCCTCTTGCGGCTTTCGACATGCCCTCTCCCTGAGTCCTGGGAGTCCGACAGAGGTCCAGGCCTAGAGGCATTATGGGGCCGATCTGACGCCCCCTCCACAACACAAGGGGCACTACACTTCACAACACTGATTGGAGAGAGAGCACTTTAGTCTAAGATTACTTGATGTAATCCTCTAGCAGACACTTCTACTAGGCCCGTAAGCCATACCACAGGGTTAGGCAAAATAAAATCTACAGGAGGTTAGAAGGTTCATTATTTCTAACTTCTGTTTACTGTGGAGGAAAACTCCTGATTCTAACACGCTCTAAAATGCGTAAATGAATCCTCCTTCTTCCGTAATCAGTCACACATTACACTAATTACATTGAACTTATGCAAAGAAAACATGTAAACGTCATATATACTAAGCGAGTGTCTACCGAAAGTTCCGGTAGCCTCACCTTACCATGCAGACAACAAAGTCTGAAACTAGGCTAACTAGCTTCAGACATCAAATGCAATGAAAAAATTTACGATAGCGTATGCCTAGCCACAAATCAAGTTAATAATCGAAAGAATAATTATGGATACTTAAGTGGGCTAATGAAGTTTTCAAAATCCTAGGCGGAGGTCTGTAAACAGTTGTTTACCGACCGGCGACAGAAAAAAATATGAATAGAAAATGGGAATAGTTCCTGATATCCGCCTCCAAGCGGCGGGAATGGGTACTACCACCTGGCCGCCCACTGCGTGTGCCGCGAATTTTTAAATTCTGTCGGACTTCAGAAAATACAGCTATATATATATCTGTCAGGTAAGTTTCATGAACAAACAGAAACATAACGAATATGCATTTTTTTCATGGATCTTTTAAAAAGTTATGCTTCATTCACTGTACCCGATAATAATGTATGTACAGTATTCTCATATTACTACATCGTATTATAAAATACAAACATAGTAACCATGTGCCATTTGCATTATTAGGTTTTTGTGAATGTTGACAACTATACCATTTGGGAATTTTTGTTTAGACATCAATTTCCATTTAAAGATAACAATGGGGGAAAGTTTCACATCAGCCATGCATGTTAAAACAGCAGTAAAAATGATATTGTCATGATACAATAAAGTTTGTTCATACTTACCTGGCAGATATATATAGTATAGCTGTATTCTCTGACGTCCGACAGAATTTCAAAACTCCCAGCACACGTAGTGGTCGGCCAGGTGGTTAGTACCCATTCCCGCCGCAGGGAGGCGGGCATCAGGAACCATTTCCATTTTCTATTCAGATTTTTCTAGACCACTGTCCCCTTAGGGGAGGAGGGTGGGTACTTGATTATATATATCTGCCAGGTAAGTATGAACAAACTTTATTGTATCATGACAATATCATTTTGTTCATGACACTTACCTGCCAGATATATATATAGCTGAATCCCACCCTTGGAGGTGGGAAGGGACAGAATAGAAGGATTTTGGAAACACATTACATGCAGATGACTGACATCTTGGTTCCTTACCTGTTAGCATAGCTGACTTCATGATTACTGTCACCCAAGCCTGCTTCTGCTTTACTAGAGTCTCCAGCAAGGTAGTGACCTGTTTATCTGGAGAGTTCTAGATGATCTGTCAATGCGACTAGACCATATTGACCATACCCTGAGGACAACGAAGCATAAACAATACCACCTGACCTAGCCCAGCTAAAGTTAGTCCCATAACTTTTAGGCTAAATAAAGGGAAGTCCGCCTCAAGCGGCCGACCCTACAACCATAAAAAACCAATACGTACCATAAATTAAAAGCACACTTATCCATTTTCTAAAGGATGGGATTCGTGCCGCTTCACGTCCCCAATATACTGTATCTGCGGAAATGTATGGTCCAAGTGAGTAGCAGTTCTTGTATGTCGCCTTCACATCTCTGAGGTAGTGTGAAGCAAACACAGAGTTGCTTTGCCAAAATGTGGCACTCAGGATATCACTGAGTGCCATATTCTTCTGAAAAGCCACCGAAGTCACTACAGCTCTGACTTCGTGAGCATTAACCTTCAGAAGACTAAGGTCACCATCTGGACAGGACGAATGAGCCTCCCTGATAGTGCTTCTTAAGAAGAACGCTAGGGTGTTCTTCGACATTGGTAATTCTGGTCTCCTGACGGAGCACCACAGGTTGTCCGACGGACCTCTACATTGTTTGGTTTTCGCCAGATAAAATTTGAGAGTCCTGACAGGGCACAGGACTCTCTCTGGTTCTCGTCCGGTGATCTCTAATAACCCCTTGATTTCAAAGCTCTTGGGCCAGGGGTTGGACGGGTTTTTGTTCTTAGCTAAGAACGAGGGACTCAGCGAACACACCGCATTGTGTTCTCTGAAGCCCACATGTTTACTCATGGCTTGAATCTCGCTAACCCTCTTCGCTGTTGCCTGAGCGGTTAGGAAAATGACAATTTGTCGAAAATTGCATTTTTCCTAACTATACAAACCTGAGGTCCTTTAACAATAGGAAGTAGCTAGCGGCAGCTGGAACGGTCGAAGCTTCGAACAAGGGGAAGAACGGTAGTTAACTGCTGTCCGACAGTCGCGCGGGAGGAGTAAACAAATCACTTTTGCTTTTGGCCCATGCAAAATATGCAGAGTGAGGGGTGGCATGAGGAGGGACTATCTGTAAAGGACCTCAGGTTTGTATAGTTAGGAAAAATGCAATTTTTGACAAATTGTCATTTGTTCCGATACGTAATACAAACCATCGGTCCTTTAACAATAGGAAGACTCACTTCTTGGTGGGAGGAATCTGAGTCTTTTGATGAACAGACTGGTGTTCGTCCATCCCTGGAATGCCTCCCTGGTCGTAAGAGCGAGGGAGGGATCCAAGCCTCTGTCCGATTGATCGGGGTGTGCACCGCAGGATCAATGGTCAGACCTCTGGGCCGCCGAGTACTAAGAGAGAGGCAAGCGTTATCTCTTCGTACCAGCAAGCAAGAACTTGTTCCTGTTTGCAAGAGGCAACATAAAGTATGGTTTGTCTCAAGCTGGCATCCACTTCCAATCCCCACCCCGTTGGAGGAAGTGGTGGAGATACGCTCCTATCCCTAGTGAAAGGGATAGGATGGGGCTCTGTTGAGTAGCTCACCTGCATCTTTGTCCTTATCAGCAGGGTGACGACCGTGTCCCTCTAACCACAGGTAGAGGGGAAGAAAAAGAGTGGGAAGAGGAGCCAGTCACACTCTTCATTCACCTATCCATCTTATGGTCACACCAGGACTCGATGCTGTTCAGCCTGCGAGGGTCTGGGTTCGCGTACACAACGTGTTGAGCAGCCACCACGGGTACCCAAGGAAAAAGATCCAAGGACCTGTGGGCAATATCCCCGAAGTATAGAAGGAAGGGCAGTGGTCTGGTTGACCAGACCCCTGCCTTCAGTACCTGCGCCACGGAGAAGTTCTTGCGGACAAGGCAGCATCTCCTTCGCATCGAAGGCGGTGAAGTCCATTAGGGAGGGGATTGTGAACGACTCGAACCAATCGTCAGGGACCGAAGGGTTCTGAGGTCTTCGCTACGAAGTTCGGTACGAAATCGAGCGTCACGGATCCCCATCCCCTGGGATGCTTGACTTCGCAGGAGAAGTCATGCAGTTCCTCAGAGGAAAAGAAGGAAATAGTCGCATGACCTATCCCTCTTCTCACTTCGGTGATGTCCAGTACCCATACTGGTCTGTCCGTTTGCCACGAAGTCTCTCGCATCCTCCTATCCCCATGCAGCGAAGTTCTCGGTAGTGGATAGGACACCGACACTCCATGGTGGGTGTCAATGGTATGGGTACTGTGACAAGCTATATTTAAAACGAAGTAATGATGCCTCTGTAACAACCGAACTAAGTCAAACAGCGTAGTTCGTAACTGACTCGGACGCTCTGACAGCTGCCGACTGACTGCGTTCGGTAGGAGGCAAGTTGTCAAAGCATCCGAGTAAGTCACGTGACCTTCGCCTTTAAAGGGTTATGCCGAGAGACCAAACAAATAATGTATTTGTTTGTCACCAATGCCAGGACAGCGAGGTGATGATTCTCTTAAGGCATGTGCCCAACAGGCGAAAGTCAATTGCCTTTCTAGAGACCGAGGTCCCTGAAGGTAAAACATTCTCAGGTTGTTGAATCTCAGCTAAGGAGAAACAACACTATGTACCGTTGAAGACGAAGGTAGATATTGAATGCAACCTACGTCTTCACAGATGAATCGAGAGAAGGATTCTCAAGATTCATAACCTGTGCTTACAAATGACTGAAAACGCTAAACCGCTATTTCATTGCTGTCCGGTGAGAAGTCGTAGTTGCAATGAAAGCGCGGGGTGTTCTTCAGTAATGAAAACACAGGGGAAAGCCGCCTGAAGAACTGCTTCTCATGGGCATGAACATTTGGAAGTAGAGCTGTCAGGTCGGAGAGTAGGCGATGTCTTCTGACACATCTCGTAATTCGGTTGAACAATGAACAATTGTACACCTACGAATAAGAGATATTTTGAAGACAAAACTCAGATGTCTGCAAAATCATTCGCATTATCGCAGTGCGATGCAGCGGGAGACTTTCACAGACTTCTGTTACCGTGCGGTCAAACAGAAAGATGAAAGAGTCCAAGAGATATCTCTGTGAAAATTCTCGCACTGTCGAAGGCGATGGATCTAGCGTCACAGCAGTAGATGGTCCTTCATTATTGCGAGAATCCCCGTTAATCAGAGACCTAAGTCCATGATTGTTGGGCAGAGATACGGTTCGGTAGTCAATCAAAGCAGGGCAGAGAGAGACATACATGACCGTGCATATCGGAGGCCCAGCTGATACTGAGCTGCTATCAGGCAGTTCAATACGCAGTAGTTGAGCCTGAGCTCTCGCTGACTCGTCATCCTGAGTTGCCAGGTAATCCATATTCCACGAAGGAATGCGTTCGGCTAGAACTACCGAGCATAAAAGATATGCTCGAGCAATTATATTTAGGCGAAACGAATTCGGTAAATATAAAAGTTGAAATGGTGTTGTCGTGACAAAATGATATGTTATGATACAATAAAGTTTCATACATACTTACCTGGCAGATATATACATAGCTATCGACTACCGTCGTCCCCGACAGAAATTCGAATTTCGCGGCACACGCTACAGGTAGGTCAGGTTGATCTACCGGCCTGCGCTGGTGGGTGGCAGGACTAGGAACCATCCCCGTTTTCTAATCAGATTCTCTCTTCCACCTGTCTCCTGCGGGGAGGCTGGGTGGGTCTTCAATTGTATATATCTGCCAGGTAAGTATGTATGAAACTTTATTGTATCATAACAATATCATTTTCATACATTCAACTTACCTGTCAGATATATACATAGCTGATTGACACCCTTTGGTGGAGGGCAAGAGACAGCTAACTACTGACTAGACAGGTAAACAACATATGTTGTAGGTATTTATAGACCTTGGCTTCCTCTGCGTTTCTAGACGAAGGGTTGACTTCCTAGCTATTGCATAGGAGTCTGCTTCGTCTCAAGAGCCTTAGCAAGATAGTGATCTGTGGCCAAGAGATTCTGTGGGTCTACCGATGGGGTCGGGGTTATCCACTTACTCGGTCGAGCCTAATTGGCATTTGTCAATGGGTGCTAATCCGCTTATATGACAACATGCCTATGCCTATTGGCATCAACTAAGGAGCGCAACACCGATCCCGATCACCTGTTCCTAACATGAGGGTTCGCGCTAAATTGAAAAAGAGTTATCCCCCAAACTCCTTTCAAACCTCAAAAAAAAATCACTGAGGTTAAAATAAATTCAAACTCATTATTAAAGGATCAGTGTCGGCTCCTTATCCCAGCAACATATCCGCTGATACGTATAAACCAAGAGAGAAGGATCTCTCGTAGGTTAACTTGAAGTCCTTCGTGTAATGAGCAGTCAACACATAGTTGCATCTCTCATATGTTAAAAGCTAATATGTCTTCCTGACATATTGTTACGAAAAGAACAAGAATTTGCAAAAGCTAGCACTTCAAGAGCGTTTTAAATTCTCAGCTGTTTGAAGGTATCATCAAGTCCACTTATGAAGTGCTTTAGAGATCACCATTGTTTCAAAGAAGACTAGGACTTTCTTTGAACTGGATCTCATCTGGATGAAGCCTAGCGCTGGCTTGCGCCTGGCTGGCGCGAGGAGTATCCTGTTTGGAATACTCCTGGCGACCTGACAGTCGTAAAACTCTTCGAATTACTCCTGCCGTACTGGAAAAGGCGCATCTCGCTCCAAATACTCCTAGCGCCTGTTAGGAGTATTAAGATCAGAATACTCCTGGCGCTTGGTAGGCACATCGCGCTTCGAATACTCCTGGCGCCTGGTAGGAGTAAAAAGTCTAGAATACTCCTGGCTCCTGGGAGGAGTATCGAGGTCAGAGTACTCAAGGCGCCTGGCAGGAGTATACTCTTCCCGAATACTCTCGACCTATGGAAGGCGCATCTAGTTCCGAATACTCCTGTGGCTTGGTAGGAGTATCGCTCATGGAATGCGCCTTTCGAATGGCAAGTATATTCGCGCTTAGCGGGCGCTATACTCCTATCAGGAGTTCTCTCTTCTCCAGTGGCTCTTGTTGCTTGGATGAAGATCTGGCCTAGAAACGATCTACAGTAAAGTCAGGCTCTTTGCGCCTACTTGGCGCCTGGCTCCTAGTTGGCGCCGACGCTTGGCAGGAGTTACTTCCTTTCCCACGTCTCGCCTGCCTAACGCATCGCTCCCCCCAGAGATGGCCGCTTGTGCGACAACTCCCCTGTAGGGTTCGTCGCTCCCGACAGGAGATCGGTATTTGGATCTCTTAATCGGAAGCCTGTCATCCTTTTTACGAGTTTAGGCTCTTTAGAAAGTACTCCTACCAAAGACGCTAATTGCTCCGCACATCATCAAAATTTAGTCCGCTACATCCAGTAGACGATAGGAAATCTCAAAAGTCCGAGAGACAAGTCTTTCCTCCGAGGAGGATCTATTGCATACTTCCGTTGCTAACGAGTTTCTCCTCCTACATGTTGATGAGTTTTCTCGTTGCAGAAGCTTCCCTATCCTTGCCCGACAAGGAAGGGAAGGAGCTTGGAATTTTAAAGAGATTCTGAGCTGAAATTGGTAGGACTCCTGATTTCTAGCTCTTGAATGTATCTCTCTGAACCTTTTGGGAAGTAGTTGAGCCCTCCTCGCGTTCCAAAGACTCTGTCAGTAAACGTTTAAACCTTGTCTTCTTCTGTAGATGACAATGTCACTACATTACCCGGTACCAACAACGAAACCTCTATCTGAAAGCGTTGATCCAGGAATAAAAGGCTTTAGTTCTTTTGCCAAACATACTATGCTGGCCAGAACCCATTGCCGAGTCTTCATAGAATTTGATTCCAGATTCTAAAGCCCAAAATTTCACTTGTCCTTTTGATCGTTTAGGACCAAAAGAGAAACATTTGATTAGGAGCAGTTCCATCTTGTCGGAACACGGAATCTGAGGCCCAAATTAGGATCCCATTCTAAGTATAAGATCTCTTACTCTTACTTACGTATAGAGGTATTGTATAAGATCCCGAAGATCTTAATTCTCTACCCACTCTAATATTCTTTGTCTAGACAGAGTATACTCTTTTTACGTGTTCATTGATAGCATAAAATACCAAGGTGATTCTTCCCTCTGAAAGGGAAGAAAACCATTATGTGGTTCACAGAGGTATCGGAAGAGGACAGGTTTCCCTTTCTATCTAGCACGATCTGCAGCAACTCTATGTCTTTAACATATTTTAAAGGAATTATCAAGCTTCCCTTGAAAAAATCCTCATTCATATTACTTCTGGTCAGTCTGCACGCAGGACAGACTCAGAGTGAATAGGTTTTCAGGTCCAATATTTATAATAGATTCCGATAAAATCTCTACTCTCTTAGAAAAACCTTCCGACACATGCTGAAAGAAGAACGTGACTGACCTCTGTGAATCCAACCTTTTTATTGCCAAAATGATGCATCAATACTTCTTCCTTTGACGCCCATTTATTTTAATATGTGTTAAGAATATATATAACTAGGGGAAAAAAGACTAAAGTTTATTCCCCTATTTAAATTAAAGATGGCGTATCTTGCTACCTCTCTTGTTTCGAGGAAAAGGAAGCAATCTATAAGAAGCTCGTTCATCTCTGCCTTGCGAAGAGATCTGTGAATACTTTCCGCAGGGTCTGACAACTCTTTCCAATAAATGTTAAATCGTGCTCTGCCGAATTAAAATCCTTTATAATCCCGTCACATTGTGGTAAACAGCATTCATCTAGGAAACTCTTGTAAGGATAGTAGGAACGCTGTAATTAACCACGGTGTGTGCATAAGGCTTAACCGTATCGTTATCTTAAGGTGAATTTCCTACTACATTTTTTCCTCGCCGAGGCAGAGAGATATCCTTAGCAAAACGAATACGATGTTATTCATGTTTGCCTAAAAAAATCCCCTCAATTCGTGGTTAAGTCCCTGATTGTATGGGGAGTAGCTATTTTTTTTCGGTGAAGCCATTCGATCCCCTTAGGAGAGAAAAGATGTAACCAACCGTTCACGACCGAGAACCGGATGGTACTAGATGGCTCACAATTACAGCCGTCTCGTTCACTGCCTGGCTGCATTCATTCTGAGTTGCAGTTACTCGCCCGCAATGAATGGATATATAAAATATATGGATTCGAGTCTAAGAAAGCTCTCAATAATGCAAATTTAAGCCAAACAACCTTTGTTAAATACCGAAGCTGAGTAGGTATTGTCGTAACAAACCTTTTAAGCGAAGTCCTTACTAGGAAAATCCTGTAAGGATATAGATAATTCCGTAGCGAACCAGAAAGGCAACTATGGTATGCGTATATGACTTGTCATTCAGTAGTCGTATACAGCAAGCCTTCTACGACACTCTTTCCTTTCCGACATGCAGAGAAAGAATGGAAATCTTACTCTCTTCGTTCATTTCGTCAATAATCCCGAATGAGTATTAGTCGAAAGAGATCGCAAATGACAACCGAGGATCGAAGAGAATCTCTTCAGCTTTTATTATCTTGGAGATAAGTCCGTATTTTACGCCCCTTTCTTATCTGGAAGAGCCTCTAATCAATGAATGAGAGCTCGTACAAATCTTGTTCAACTTCCAAACGATTGCCCCTCTTTCTGTAAATGGTGGTTGCATTATTTTTTAGAAGGAGGATGATTTTAATATCCTCTTACTAATACTGAAACTATTCTCACAATTCTGCTCTACTTCCATTCCTCAAGTTGGGACAAGATTGAGCAACCGGAGGAGAGCGCTTCCTTTCGAAAGGTGAAGGGCTTTTAGCAGTACCGACTCTAACCTGACAAGGGCTACGGCAGCCTGTGCTACATCTTGAGTCCCTGCCTGGAAAAAGCCGAGCTTGCTCTTGCCTTTTATTGCATTAAGACGATCCTGACAAGGGCAACGGCCCGCCTGTGCGACAACTCCCGCCCCTATCAGGAGAAGCCTCGAATGTCTTTCACCTTTCGCCTGGAGGACTCTTGGCGGTGTCAGGCTCTTCTTGTAGGAGAAAGTGCCTGGCGCTAAGCAGGAGTATCTTTGCCTAGAATACTCCTGGCGCCTGGGAGGAGTATCGCGATCGGAATACTCCTCGTCCTCGGAATACTCCTGGCGCCTGGCAGGAGTATCGCGCTCCGAATACTCCTGGCGCCTGGGAGGAGTATCGCGATCGGAATACTCCCGTCCTCGGAATACTCCTGGTGCCTGGCAGGAGTATCGCGCTCCGAATACTCTGGCGCCCTGGGAGGAGTATCGTGCTCGGAATACTCCTGGCGCCTGGCAGAGTATCGCTTTCCCTAGGAGGAGTATCGTGATCGGAATACTCCCTGGCGCCTGGTAGGATTTTATCACGTTCCGAATACTCTGGCGCCTGGGAGGAGTATCGTGCTCGTCGGAATACTCCTGGTGCTTGGCAGGAGTATCGCGTTCCGAATACTCTGGCGCTGGGAGGAGTATCGTGATCGGAACACTCCTGGCACCTGGCAGGAGTATCACGTTCCGATTCACGATTACTCCTGGCGCCTAGGAGGAGTATCGTGATCAGAATACTCCTGGATCCTAGCAGACGTATCGCCCTTGGAAAGGTTTTCTTGTTGGAAAGTTCCGAGCATCTGAAAGGCGATCCTCGCCTGGAAAGTTCTTGTACGTCTGGAAGGTTATTCGAAACTGGAATCTTCCGCCTTTCTGGAAGGTTCCGCTTGTGCGGAAGGTTCCGATCTCTTGTACATTTGTTCTTGCTTAGAATTCGACAATACTTCCATTTTCGACATAGCCCTCCCTTTCTTCTGAATGAGAAGGACTTCCATTTCCGATGAAGATCCTGGTTCATAGTGCTTCAGGCGCTTTGCGCTATATCAGGTGGCCCTTCAGGTGCTTTGCGCCTCGTTTCAGGCGCTTTGCGCCTTGTTTCAGACGCTTTAGGCGCATTGAGCCTCGTTACCGGAGCTTCATGCCCAAGGAGCTAGAAGCTTAAAAGTTATATATATATGTGTACTCACTAAACGAGATCCATATAATTCATTCGATCAACAAATATTCTTTAATATCTAATTCGTTCTTCTCAGAATAGATATATTTTCATATACATGTACCGATGAGGAATTTATTGAAATAACTATTTCAAACCCCCATGGGATAGAGCTCCCCCCCGTCCAACCGTACGGGGGGACGAACCCGGATAGGGCAATGCCTCTACCGCAACTGTTATCGAATGATGTCTTCCTTTCTTCGTCTCTTCTGAGGTTCCGATAGCCAGACGAGATTATCTTGCATCTTCATTTAATCTACGCCGTTGAATGTTTCTTCTCCTTATTCGTCAAGACGATAATAATAAGGGGAACACATTGAATTAGGATGCCTTTCCAATGGCTATCCCTGGCAGTCTGGGACGTCCTACAGAACCTGCCGAGGGGACGCCTGATCGGTGGGGGTTCTCCATAACCTCCGTACGGCTTTCGACTTTCCTTCTCCTCCGGGCCAGGGAGCTTGGAAGAGGTCTAGGCCTGGGAGCGAGACAGAGCCGATCAGGACGCACCCTCTATTGCAATGGGGAACACTATAATCACTTCTTACCTTATAATAGCTCGTATCTTGAGCTACATTCCTTTATCTTCAAATTGCAAATGAATTTGTAGTTTTCTGTGAAGTAAGAAGGTGATGAGGAAACAACACTACTAGTACTGTTAATATTCTAACTGCTTGTCAGAACGAGGGCTATTAAAGCTTCTAAAGAAAGCATATCTAGTTCTAGTTTTTCTGACTCCTCAAATAGGAAGTTACCTTATTTTCCTCAATCAAATTCTAACATTTATTACACTTTATCAATGAATAAATATTTATATTCCCTTTCTTGCAAACTATGTAATTGTCTACCGAAAACTTCGGTAGTTACACATCCTCATTCTTTGAAAACTTCGAAGTTAATTCAATAAAAGTTATTAAAAAGTTATTAAAAACGTATGCCAAACCACCGGATCCAGTACTTCCCTGTAAAAGTCGGCCCAGAAGATCGATTGGACTGATTGAAACACGAAAAATCCAAATCAGGACAAGGGAAAAGTAAAACAATAGTTTACCTTACCCAGCCGACAGAGAGAAATCTGATTAGAAAACGGGGGATGGTTCCTAGTCCTGCCCACCCAGCGGCAGGCGGTAGATCACCTGACCTACCTGTAGCGTACTTTTTTGCGTGCCCTGCCGCGAAATTCGAATTCTGTCGGGGACGACGGAGTCGATAGCTATGTATATATCTGCACGGTAAGTTGAATATATGAAAACCATAAGTATATAAAAAAATTAAAATGAAACTGAAAACTCCCTGGGAGGTTGCAGGCAACCCCGAGTTGCAGTTCAATTAGATACTTCTCTTATAAGTCGCAATCCGTAGATTAACTAGGATATGCGCCTACCCCTCGGACAATTCAACTGCTTAGTAGAATCATGTCGCGAGGTTAATATACGTAGTATATTTGTAGGATTCTGAACAACGATCTCCATCCTAAATTCTTTCCTTCAAGAAAACAAAATAAGGATTGGAGATCAACCACCTTCGATCTCTATCAAAGAGAGTGAAGGAGAAGTCTTCCTTGAAGGAAAGCTTCAATGGTGAACAGAATACTAAGACGATAGTTCAAGCCAAACTGGATATTTCCCGTCCGATCTTCTCTAGTCCAGGTTGGTCGCCTACTGTGAGATAGTTTCTTCAGCAGCAGTCTTCTTCCCAATGCTAGAAATTCCAGGAATTCGAGCATAGACGAGGTTCCCGATTATCGTGTATATCGGGGATTCTCGTCTCGCTCACTTAGGACCGTGGTCTCGCCTAAGTGTTTGGAGATCGTAAAACTCGAACACTGAATGCGTTAGAAATTCGTAGAATTCTAAGCAGTCTGCGAAACCCCCACCGAATTCGTCAAACGATATCGGCTGGTGGTCCTCTCGATTCCGTAGAAATCGAGAATGGGGCAGGATTCCTCCTCAACGACCGGGGCTTACGTCAGGTAGGACACGAAGGTCCCCCCCGGTAGCGCAGTCCCGAACGTGGGATCCTACAGAGAAATCTCTGTAGGATCCCTCCCCTTTCCCTCGTAACCGTAAGGAGAGAGGGAATGGGGGAGGAATTGGATACTCGCTCGCCTTCCCAGTGGAACTAGCAGTTGGAGAAGAGTAGGAACAGCCATCGCCGGCCTCTCAGAGTCTGGGAAAACATATCGTCAGGAGAAAACATTTTCCCGCGGAGGGTTACGAACTCTCACTGTAGGTAAGGGTCTGCCGCCACTGTGAACGTCGTCTGGGTGGGGCTGATCGACACCTGACAGGAGAGAGCCGATACCGTCCTCCGACTCATTCCAGTCCTCGTCGAGGTCGAAACCTCTCAGGAGGACCGAAGGAGTATTCAAATACGGTGTCCGAAGACACGTAGAAACGCCGCTGTCGCAGTAGAGGAGGTGGAAGTAGCTTGATCGACCGGCCAGAACTGAGAGAGCCTTCTTGTCCGGAGACGAGAGACTCTGGTTCGAGACAGAATCGGCAAGTTCCGATCGCGGCAGACCCACCGTCGGTTTGGGTTCCCTCTCGGGCCCCAAAACGACTCGAGCAGAGACCTGGGCTATGTGCTGGTGGGAGCGGCAATCCTTCCGCAAGGTCATTATGCTGACGAATCAGCTTAATGACTTCTGAAAATTCTCTGTATCTCGGGAGTAACCGTGTCTTGCGGAGTAGGACCGTCCAGTCCCTCCAACAAGAATAGATCCCGAGATATTCCTCCTTCAGAAGGAGAACAGCGGCAGACCCACCCCTGACGGTCGCCTCCCGCTACTTGCGCGTATGTCCTGGTCGGTCCTAGAACCGTGCCTGGTCCATACGGCGTCATAGCGGGATCGCGAGCGGCGCACCTCTCGCGATCACTCATAGGTACCTCGCTCCTCCCGGTGTAGCCCGAGGAGGTGAAGGTACAGGAGAGGCAGACCTGACGCTCCCCCTAGCGCGCTGGCAGGACCAGCGTGCTTGGAGGGCTGCTGCTGATCGTCCACCCGCAGTGGCGATCGAGCAGCAGGCCTAGCCTTGCCGCTCGCCTGGGGCGAGAGGCTCGGCTGAGAACGTCGACGCTGATCTCTAGCGTCAGGCGAGCTGTTGCTGGTTACCGTCTCCGCCCGGTCCCGATAGGGAGCGGCGTCAGGTGACCTGCTAGGCTCGTTGTCGCGGTGATGACCGGACCGGCGAGGCGTCCTCTCGGCGCGCTCAAGAGCCGCTGGTACCAGCCGTGGCTGGTACGACGACGCGGGGACCCCTTCCTCGCCTCAACCCGTGGCTGGTCAGCGACCGTCACGTCAACCCGAGCAGCCAGCTGGTCGCTGCGAGAGCGTCCACTGGCCTACGAGAGTCGTCTGCACGACACTCGCCAGTCTTCTGCTCCGCGCTTCGGTCTTGGCGGCGTGAGCGAGCTCGAGTGTCAAGACTTTGGCTGGACGGTCTCCCGCGGCGGGAGACCGTCCACTCGGTACTTCTCGCTAACGAGAAGACCGAGGCGGAGGATCCTGGTTTAGCGGCAGAACCGCTAGAAAAACCAGGCCGGAAGGAAAGTTGCCAGCCGAAGGTGTGAAGTTTTTGGCGAGGGTTTACTTTCCCTCTGGTCCCCGTCTTCTTCTCCTTGGTAGAAGAAAAAGGAACGGGCCCCTGTTCCCGAGCGGGAGCAGGAGGACCACCAGCAGAAGAGCTCCCCCGAATCGCCGGAGCGAGACGGGGCCCTTAGAAGGTACCCGAAGGAGCCTTCTTAGGGGGGAAAACCAGGGGGGAAAACCCGGGTTACCAGCTTGGTCGCTGCAAGAGCGGCCGCTGGCCTGGCAAGAGTCACCTGAGCGGTCTCTCCACCAGCCTTCTGCCCTCCGTGCCGCGTCTTGGCGCGAGCGAACTCTGGCGCCGAAACTTGGCTGCACGGTCTCCCGAGGGAGAACGTACACTCGGGATCTCTCGCGAACGATGATGAGACCGAGCCGGAACCTGGACGTATGCTGGGCATCGCCGCTAGCACCAGGCGGAGAGGAAGTACCAGAGCTAACCGATACTACCTCTGGTCCACCGTCGATTCTCTTTCCTTACGGAAGGGGAGACGTGGGCCCCGCTCCCGAAGGAAGGCAGGAGGAGGACCCAGGCAGAGAAGGACCCCCCCGTCCCAACGGCCGGGGGTGGGAAGGGAAGGGCCCTTAGAAGTTCCCGAAGGAGACTTGACTTAGGGGGGAAGGCCAGCCTTCTTCTTCTTCGGACTCTATTTGCGGGCCTTAAGAAGTCGAAGGGGAAGAGGCAGCAGCAGACGATGAACGAAGAAGATTGACCAGCTTCCTTCCCTTAGCCTATTCCTCGTCAGACTTCACGCAGGAACAGTCGTCAAGGTCCTCCATCCAGGCCGGCGAGCCGAGGGGCTATTGCCGAAAGCAACAACGGCCCCAGACTGCACCTGGGAACTGGGGAAGACACCAACCGTGGGCAAGGACCAGCCATGGACAGGCACAGGAACCAGGAGCGACAGGAACAGCAACCAGCTCAGGAGCGACAGGAACAGCGCAGCGTAGACCCAGAAGGGACAGCCAAGCCAACAGCCGGGAATCACATCAGCGGCAGGTACGGCAGGCCCAGCGATCGCCTCGTAGAATCATCGGCAGCCAGCGGAACCTGGGTCCTGGCGGCCGGTCAGGGGCGAGCTGCTGGAACAGCGGAAGTCTGGGGCAGGCAACACGAAGAAAACAGGCGGCTGGCGGCAACCCCACCTCGGTACGGCTGCGGCCCTAGTAGCGGCAGACGGCGTCATCGACACAGCATGGGGAATGTAGACCAGGAGGGGGGGGAGCAGCATAAGCGGCCGTGGTAGTAGTGGAGACCGCCCCAGACCTCGCTAGACGCTGCAGCAGCCCGTGGATGCTAGGCACAGCCCTGCCTCCGCGGTGGTCCATACCTGTCCAAGGTCGTTTCTCCCACGGATGTCAGCACCCTGCGCGGTAACATAGATAGATTAGTAAGAGGGGTTCACCCTCACGCACGGGGGGAGACATGCCCCACCCCGAACGCAAGGAAGACCCCAAATACAAAATACAACGAAGAAGCTGAGCGGGGGGGGCAGGAAGGAAGACGAAGAATCGGATACCAAGGGAGTCGCGGGAGAGCTTTCCGACGACTTCCTGGCAGACCTTCGCTTCCCCTACCCCCGCACAGCAGTGAAAAGTAATATGAAAATGAAACAGAATACTGCCTTGCGATTCACTTCATAGAACTTAAAGGGGAAAAGATCAATTCCCGGGTGGGTAAAAACGGAAACTGATCCAATAATATGATGCTATCATAAAATATATATGAAATGAAACAGAATACTGCACTTGCGATTTCATTTCACATAAAAAAAAAACGTAAGGATCCAATTTCCCGGTAAGAACGAAAATTGATCCAAATTAAATTTCATGTAAATAAATAAATGAAAATGAAAAGAATATTGCAATTGCGAATCCACTTTCATTGCATTCTATTATACAAAATTAAAAGGCTCGTGCCGAGCGCAATCACACTCTCGGTAACGAACGCACAGGGCAAAAAATATAATGAAAAGAGTACTTACATTTTTCAATTACACACTTTCGCCCCGCCCAAAAATACATGACTCGGCGCGAGCGCGCCCGCCCTCGGCACCGAGACATAATTCAAGGGTTCAATTAATGAAAAGAGAGGAAATCGCCGCATCTACGGCGATAACTCCTTGTTGGTTCATAATTAAGTAATGAAAATGAAAACAGTGTACTTACAGTTTCATTTTCAAGTAAACCAAACCATTAGTAGAAAACACAATATAAACAAAGCATACGACGATGAAGCGGGCAGAGAGCGATGACGAACACGTCCTTCACACCCGCGGCCGAAAGCAAAAGTGATTTGTTTACCTCCGTCGCGCGGCGCGCGACTGTCGGACAAGCAGTTAACTACCGGTTCTTTCCCCTTCGTTCGAAGCTTACGACCGTTCCAGCTGCCGCTAGCTACTTCCTATTGTTAAAGGACCGATGGTTTGTATTACGTATCGGAACAAACAGCCTTTCTAGTTAAATCCTTCATAGAGGCAGCATGCATAGGTTCAAATGGGCTTGACATTAGAAACTTTAAGACAACATCTAAGTTCCATGACGGAATCTTAGGCCGTGGTACTTTTGAGGTTTCGAAAGACCTCAAAAGATCGTGCAGATCCTTATTATTTGTCAAATCCAAGCCTCTGTGTCGGAAGACCGTCGACAGCATGCTTTTGTAGCCTTTGATCGTGGGCACTGAAAGCTTGTCAATATTCCTAAGATGTAGAAGGAAATCAGCAATCTGGCTCACAGAGGTCGTGGAGGAGGAAATACCTTTCCTCCTACACCATCTCCTGAAGACAGCCCACTTCGATTGGTAAACAGCTTGAGAGGATGTTCTTCTAGCGTTGGCAATAGCGTTCTGTGATACCTCTCGAAGTGGGGCTGTCTGAGTAGATCGATTCTTTCTGGTAGAGTCCTTGGGAAGTCTACCAGAAATGACATGACCTCTGCGAACCAGTCGCTTGCAGGCCAAAAGGGGGCGATCAGCGTCATTCTTGCTCCTTCTGAAGCCGCAAACTTCCTTATCAGTTCTCCCAGGAGTTTGAATGGTGGGAAGGCGTAGACATCCATCCCCTTCCAATTCCATAGCATGGCATCTATCGCTATTGCTCCTGTGTCGAGAACCGGGGAGCAGTAAATCGGAAGCCTCTTCGTCTTCGATGTCGCGAACAGGTCTACTAATGGCATCCCCCAAAGCCTCCACAACTCTCGACAAACCTCTGGATGGAGAGTCCATTCGGTTGGAAGCAGCTGATGTTGACGGCTGAGAAGGTCTGCACGAACGTTCTGCACTCCTGACACGAATCTCGTCAGGATCGTTATAATTCTCATTTTCGCCCAATGCAAGATATCTCTCGCTATCCTGAACAGGAACCGAGAATGAGTCCCTCCCTGTTTCTTGATATATGCGAGATCCGTGGTGTTGTCCGAATTTATCTGGACAATCCGTCCCATAATTCTTCTCTCGAAGATTTGGAGAGCCAATCAAATTGCTTCCAATTCCTTGAGGTTTATGTGCCAGGACCTCTGTTCCCCTCTCCAGAGGCCTGACACTTCCTCCTCCCCCAGTGTTGCTCCCCAGCCTGTCATGGACGCGTCTGAGAACAACACTAGGTCTGGGCTCAGAAGTTTGAGGGACAGTCCTTCCGATAGCTTGACGGGATCGAACCACCACTTCAAATGGTCTTTGACCGACTGAGAGATTCTCAAAATTTCGTCCAAGTCTTTCTTGTTCTTCCAGTTGTCTGCTATGAAAAACTGGAGTGGCCTGAGGTGCAGCCTTCCCAGGGAAACAAACTTCTCCAGCAAGGAAATGGTCCCCAGCAGACTCATCCATTCCCTCGTCGAGCATATTTCCTTCCCTAAGAAGACTGATACTTTTTCTAAGCATTTCAGCCGACGTTCCATGGATGGAAAGGCTTGAAAAGCCACTGAATCCATCTGAATAACCAGATACACGATGGACTGTGTAGGGATCAGATGAGACTTCTTGAAGTTGACGAGAAGGCCCAGGGCCTTCGTCAGCTGTAACGTCGTGTGAAGATCCTCCAGACACTTTGCCTTGCACAACGACCGGATAAGCCAATAGTCTAGATAGAGTGAGACTCTTATCTTCGAAAGGTGAAGCCATTTTGCTATGTTTTGCATCAGAAACGTGAATACCATCAGAGCTGTACTTAGTCCGAAGCAGAGGGCTCTGAATTGGAAGACCTGTCCTTTCAAGACAAACCTGAGGAACTTCCTGGACCGAGGATGGATCGGAACATGGAAGTATGCGTCTTGGAGATCCAAGGACACCATCCAGTCCCCTGGCCTTAGGGTTGCTAAAACAGTTTGTGAAGTTTCCATCTTGAATTTTTCTTTTCTTATGAAAAGATTCAGTCTGCTCACGTCCAGGACAGGTCCCCATCCCCCAGACTGCTTTGGGACCAGGAATAACCTGTTGTAGAAGCCTGGGGAATTCAATGATAGAACCCGCTCTACCGCTCTCTTCTCTAACGTTTGATCCAGAAGATCTAGCAGGATCTGTTGTTTCGAAGTCTGGTAAGAGGGCGACAGATCTATCGGTTCTGTGCTTAATGGAGGTCTTGAGAGGAACGGGATCTTGTAGCCGTTCTCGATCACTTCGAGTGACCAACTGTTCGCCCCTCTTATCCTCCATGCTTCTGCGAAGAGAGAGAGTCTCGCTCCGACCGGTGTCTGAAGGGTAGATAAGTCATTTCTTTTCCCCTGGGTGAGGGAAGCTCTGCCTCTAGGGAAACTCCTCCCCAAGTAGAGGGCTCTGAGGAAGCTCTGCCACGAAAGGGCTTATAATTCTCCTGGAAAACTTGTGTGGTTTCAGGAAGAGGGCTGGGGCAGCAGGACGTTTCGAGGACTGAGATAATAGGTCCTGCGTCGCTTTCTCTTGAAGATTAACTGATAGATCTTTTACCATTGACTGAGGAAAAAGATGAGCAGAAAAGGGAGCAAACAAGTTCTGCTTTCTGTGCAGGCAATACTGACTTCGCTGTAAAGCTGCAGTAAAGCGCACGTTTCTTTAGGACTCCCGACGCGAAATGGGATGCCAGTTCGTCGGAGCCATCCCTCACTGCCTTGTCCATACATGATAAAATACTAGACAATTCCTCTAAAGAAATAGAGTTTGGGCTTCTAGACTGCATATCTAGGGCCCCCAGACACCAGTCAAGGAAGTTAAAAACTTCTAGTGTCTTGTAAATCCCCTTGAGATGGTGGTCTATTTCCGACATCGTCCAGGATACTTTTCGCTGATTGGGAAGGTAAAGATCTTCTAGGTGTGATCAAAACTAAGTTTGGGAGAAATCACCCTGAGCAGAAGCAGGGATTCTCAATCCTGCTTCCTCCTCTGTTTCATACCAGATTCCTGCTCTACCACTAAGTTTTGCAGGGGGAAGAGCAAATGAAGTCTTGCCCTTCGCCTTCTTGGATTCCATTAAATCGTGAATCCTTTTGAATGCCCTTTTAGTGGAGAGCGAAGTGGCCATCTTCACAAATCCTGGCGTCTTTCTTGCCTTCGATGAAGTTAGTTGTGAAGGCGGAGAGAGAGGGACTGGAGCTTGAAACTTGTTTGGAAACAAGTCTTTCAAGAGGCGAGTTAGGGTTTTATAGTCCGAAGAGGATGAAGCTGCAGGCTCTTCCTCATCCTCAGGACCAGAGTCAGTTGAAGATTCTTCTTCTTCCAAGGGAACCGCAGAGGTGCCCTGCTTCGAGCGAGAAGAGACTAGACTCTTATGTCCCAAAGGAAGTTTTGAAGAGGAAATTCGGGTATGTCCTCCTATCAACATTGAATTTCTTTCAAGTTCCTGCAAAGGAACGTCATGCGGAGCGTCCTGGAGAACTTCCTCTTGACGAGCGTCCACGTGGGACTTTTGTCGAAGTCCTTGAAGTATAGGTCGCTTACTCGTCTGAAGAGCATCCTGCCCCGTATTCCTTAGAGCGTCTTGACGTTTAGGACACCTAGCGTCCTCATCCGCTTCCTGGAGAGCGTCCTGACGTGAAGGACGTCGAGCGTCTATCAAAGCGTCCTTATAATCATGCCGTATAGCATCATGGCGTTTAGGACGTTTAGCGCTGCATCGCGAGCTTCTTGTCGAGTAAACCGATGTTTGTGGTATCGAGCGTCCAGCAGAGCGTCCTCACGAGCGTCCTGAAAAGTTTCCCGATGAGTAGGGCGTCGAGCTTCTCTAACAACGTCCTTGCGAACTTCTTGGGAAGCGTCATGATATGTAGGACAAAGCGCGCCATCAATGCCGTCCTTAGAAGCTTCTTGGTGAGTTTCTCGATACTTTAGGCTCCGACCTTTTCGAAAGGCGTCCTCATGTTCTGCATGACTGGACTCTTGTTGTTTCGAAAAAGGATATTGTCATGATACAATAAAGTTTGTTCATACTTACCTGACAGATATATATATAGCTGTATTCTCTGACGACCGACAGAATTTCGAAACTCCCGGCAAACGCAGTGGTCGGCTAGGTGGTTAGTACCCATTCCCGCCGCAGGGAGGCGGATACCGGGAACCATTCCCATTTTCTATTCAGATTTTCTTTACCACTGTCCCCTGAGGGGAGGTGGGTGGGTACTTGATTATATATATCTGTCAGGTAAGTATGAACAAACTTTATTGTATCATGACAATATCATTTTGTTCATGACACTTACCTGCCAGATATATATATAGCTGAATCCCACCATTGGAGGTGGGAAGGGACAGAATAGAAGGATTTTGGAAACATTTCACATGCAGATGATTGACATCTTGGTTCCCTACCTGTTAGCATAGCTGACTTTGTGATTACTGTCACCCAAGCCTGCTTCTGCTTAACTAGAATTTCCTGTATAGCTGGATAGTTCTAGATGATCTGTCAACGGGAGCGTGACCACAATGTGACTAGACCATATTGACCATACTGAAGACAACGAAGCATAATAAATACCACCTAACCTAGCCTCACTAAAGTTAGTCCCATAACTTTCAGGCTAATTAAAGGGAAGACCGCCTCAAGCGGCCAACCCTACGACTGTAAAAAAAACAAACCCATAATTAAAATCACACACATCCATTTTCTAAAGGATGGGGTTCGTATTGCTTCTCGTCCCCAATACTGTATCCACGGAAATGTATGGTCCAAGCGAGTAGCAATTCTCATATGTCGCCTTCACATCTCTGAGGTAGTGTGAAGCAAACACAGAGTTGCTTCGCCAAAATGTGGCACCCAGGATATCACTGAGTGCCATATTTTTCTGAAAAGCCACCGAAGTAGCTACCGCTCTAACCTCGTGAGCATTAACTTTTAGCAGTTTAAGATCACCATCCGTGCAGGATGAATGAGCTTCCCTGATGGTGTTTCTCAAGAAGAACGCCAGTGCGATTTTAGACATTGGTAATTCCAGCCTCTTGACCGAACACCACAGGTTGTCTGACGGGCCTCTACATTGTTTGGTCTTTTCCAGATAAAATTTGAGAGCTCTGACAGGGCACAAAACTCTCTCCGGCTCTCGTCCGACGAACTCTGATAACCCTTGATATCAAAGCTTTTAAGCCAGGGGTTGGATGGGTTTTCGTTCTTCGCTAAGAACGAGGGGCTCAGCGAACACACCGCATTGTGTTCTCTGAAACCCACATGTTTACTCATAGCTTGGATTTCGCTAACCCTCTTAGCTGTTGCCAAAGCGGTTAGGAAAATAGCTTTCCTAGTTACATCTTTCAAAGAGGCAGCGTGCATAGGCTCAAATGGGGCTGACATTAAAAACTTTAAGACAACATCTAAATTCCATGAGGGAATCTTGTCTCGTGGAGCTTTGATGTTTCAAAGGACTCAATAGATCGTGAAGATCTTTATCATTTGATAAATCCAAGCCTCTGTGTCGAAAAAGACCGTTGACAGCATACTTTTGTAGCCTTTAATCGTTGACACTGAAAGTTTGTCTATCTCTCTAAGATGTAAGAGAAAATCAGCAATCTGGCTCACAGAGGTCGTGGAGGAGGAAATATTTTGCCTTCTACACCAACTTCTGAAGACAGCCCACTTCGATTGGTAGACAGCTTGGGAAGATGTTCTTCTAGCGCTGGCAATAGCTCTTGCCACCGATCTTGAAAAACCTCTCGCTCTGCCAACTTTTGGATAGTCTGAATGCAGTCAGACTCAGAGCAGAGAGGTTTCCGTGATACCTCTCGAAGTGGGGCTGTCTGAGTAGATCGATTTTTTTCTGGAAGTGTCCTTGGGAAATCTACCAGAAATGACATGGCCTCTGTGAACCAGTCGCTTGCAGGCCAAAAGGGGGTGATCAACGTCATTCTTGCTCCTTCCGACGCCGCAAAACTTCCTTATTACCTCTCCCAAGAGTTTGAATGGAGGAAAGGCGTAGAGATCCATCCCCTTCCAATTCCAAAGCATGGCGTCTATTGCTATTGCTCCTGGGGTCTAGAACCGGAGAGCAGTAAATAGGAAGCCTCTTCGTTTTTGCTGTCGCGAAGAGGTCTACCAGTGGGCGTCCCCAAAGTCTCCACAACTCCTTGCAGATCTCTGGATGGAGAGTCCATTCGTTTGGAAGCATTTGATGTTGACGGCTGAGGAGATCGCACGAACGTTCTGCTGTCCTGAAACGAACCTCGTTAGAATCGTTACATTTCTCAGCTTCGCCCAAAGTAAGATTTCCCTCGTTATCCTGAACAGGGAGCGAGATAGAGTTCCTCCCTGTTTTTTTGAGATATGCGAGCGCCGTGGTGTTGTCCGAGTTGACTTGTACAATTCGTCCCACAATCCTTGACTCGAAGCATTGAAGTGCCAAACGAATCGCCTCTAGCTCCTTGAGGTTATGTGCCAGGGACCTCTGTTCCCTCTCCAGAGGCCTGACACTTCTTCCTCCCCCAGTCTGTTGCTCCCCAGCCCGTCATGGACAGCGTCTGAGAACAACACTAGGTCTGGGCTCAGAACTTGAGGGACATCCCTTCCGATAGCTTGACGGGATCGGACCACCACTTCAAATGCTCTTTGATCGATTGAGGGATTCTCAAAATCTCGTCTAGGTCTTTCTTGTCTTCCAGTTGTCTGCTAGGAAAAACTGAAGCTGTCTGAGGTGCAGCCTTCCCAGAGAAACAAATTTCTCCAGCGAGGAAATGGTCCCCAGCAGACTCATCCATTCCCTCGCCGAGCATATTTCCTTCTCTAAGAAGAACGATACTTTCTCTAAGCATTTTAGCTGATGTTCTATGGATGGAAATGCTTGAAAAGCCACTGAATCCCCAGATACACGATGGACTGTGTGGGAATTAGATGGGACTTCTCGAAGTTGACCAGAAGGCCCAGGTCCTTCGTCAGCTGTAATGTCGTATGCAGGTCCTCCAGACACTGTTCCTTTGACGTGGACCGGATCAGCCAATCGTCTAAATAGAGTGAGACTCTTATCTTTGAGAGATGGAGCCATCTTGCTACATTTTGCATCAGAAGCGTGAATATCATAGGGGCTGTACTCAGCCCGAAACAGAGAGCTCTGAATTGGAAGACCTGTCCTTTCAGAACGAATCTGAGGAACTCCTGGACCGAGGATGTATCGGAACATGGAAATAGGCATCTTGGAGATCCAAGGACACCATCCAATCTCCTGGTCTCAGGAAGCTAAAACAGACTGTGCAGTTTCCATCTTGAATTTTATTTTCCTTACAAAAAGATTCAGCCTGCTTACGTCTAGGACAGGTATCATCCTCCCGAGTGCTTCGGAACAAGGAAAAGCCTGTTGTAGAAGCCTGGAGAGTTCCGTGACACGACTCTTTCTACTGCTCTCTTTTCCACATGATCCAAAAGGTCTAATAAGATCTGTTGCTTTGAATCCTGATAAGAGGGCGAAAGGTCTATTGGTTCTATGCTTAATGGTGGTTTCGATAGAAACGGGATTTTGTAACCTTTCTCGATCACTTCGAGTGACAAGAGTTCGCCCCTCTTATCCTCCATGCTTCGGCGAATAGAGCGAGTCTCGCCCCGACTGGTGTCTGGGAGGGCCGAAAAGTCATTTCTTTCCCCTGGTTTTTGAGGGGGCTCTGCCCCTAGGGAAACTCCTCCCTCGAGCAGCAGCTCTTGAAGAGGGCTCTTCCACGAAAGGGCTTATAATTCTTCTAGAAGCTTGCGTGGTTCTTGAAGACATCTGATCAGCAGGACGTTCGAAGACCGAGACAATAAGTCCTGCGTCGCTCGTTCTTGGAGATTTACTGATAAATCCTTTACCATCGATTGTGGAAAAAGATGAGCAGAAAATGGGAGCGAACAACAATTCTGCTTTTTGCGCTGGCGACACTGACTTAGCTGTGAAGCTACAGAAGAGTGCGCGTTTCTTCAGGACTCCCGACGCAAAATGTGATGCCAGTTCGTCGGAGCCATCTCTTACTGCTCTGTCCATGCATGACAAAATACTCGCTAAGTCCTCCAATGAGATGGAATCTGGGCTTCTAGACTGAACATCCAAGACGCCCAAACACCAATCTAGAAAGTTAAAAACTTCCAAAGTGTTTTATAAAGGCCTTTGAATCTCCGACATTGTCCACGAAACTTTCGCTGATGCCAGGTAAGATCTTCAGGAGCTTCCACTAAGTTGGCGAAATCCCCTTGTGCGGAAGCGGGGATTCTCAACCTGCTTCCTCTTCTGTCTCGTACCACTTCCCCGATCTTCCACTAAGCTTGTGGGGGGAAGTGCAAAAGAAGTCTTGCCCTTTGTCTTTTTGGATTCCATCCAATCATGGATTCTTTTAAAAGCCCTTTTAGTCGAGAGCGAGGTGGCCATTTTGACAAAATTTGGAGTCTTCCTTGCCTTCGAAGAGGTTAGTTGCGAAGGTGGAGGAGAGAGGAACTGGAGCTCGGAACTTCTCGGGAAACAAATCTTTTAAAAGACGAGTCAAAGTCTTATAATCCACAGAGGATGAGGTTGTAGGATCCTCCTCCTCTTCCGAAACAGCCTCGCTTGACGATTTATTTTCTAATGGAGACATAGCCTTATTCTGCATTGAACGAGAAGAAACCAAAGTTTCACCTCCCTTCGAACCGTAGGTTTGTGTTTGAAATCAATTTTGAAGAGGAGAGTCTGCTATGTTCTCCTAACTTGACTTTCTCTCCGAATTTTCCAAACTAACATCATACGATTTCTCTTGACGAGCACTGATATTGTAGTTCTACTACCTTGAAGCATATGGCGCTTAACCTTCTGACTAGCGACTGTTCTTTTCTTCTCAGGGTGACTTTATGCATCGGACGCCTAGCGCCCTCAAAAGCGTCCTCATTTGCGTCCTGGAAAGCGTCCTCATTTGCGTCCTGGAAAGCGTCCTGGAAAGCGTCCTCATTTGCGTCCTGGAAAGCGTCCTCCTTTGCGTCCTGGAACGCGTACTGATATGAAGGACGACGAGCGTCCTTACTAGCACTACGCCTCGCGTCCTCAAAAACGTCCTCATATTCATCTTCATATCCTTCTTCTGAAACTAATATCATGCGTCTGAAGTCTCTCCAGCCGACGTTTCCGACCCGAGCGTCCCGAGAGAAGCGTCCTTACGAGCGTCCTGGTTAGCAAAGCGTTGTTTTGTTGAATATTCTCTTCCTGTAAGCCAAGATCAATTCCTCCCAATTCTATTTCTGAGCGATCCTTCTGAACGTTCTTCGACACTGGGAAAAGACGACGGCGGCCGCCTGTGGCGGCACCTATTGTCTTTTTCTTTACCGCCAATACTTCTAGAGACTCTCTCAGCAGGACTGCTTGTGCGTTCCTGATTGAGTCGATGAGGTCTAGAAGGCGACGGATCAGACGAAGACGAAGAACGAAGAGAAGCCGCAGGAGAATGTCTAGATTTCTTGACGGGTAGCCAAAGATCTTTTACGACTACGTGATCTTTCTTCTTTCTTGGCGAAAAACGTATCCAACTGTTGACGAATCGCTTCGAGAGTCTTTTTTGATGGTGAAGAACCATATGATGGAATGAACCTTTGAGAAGAAGATGGGCGAGGGGACGCCTTCTTCCTTCTCTCCGGACTCGAATCAGGACGCTCAGAAAGCGTCCTAAATCTCTTGTGCGGGATACTGTCTTCGAAGTCTTCCGGAGAAGACCGAAGCATAAATCGAGGCGGAGGACGACTCGCGACTCCGACTGAAGCGTCCTCTTCCATCCTACCTTTCCTAAGAGGGCGAGAAAGACGATGGCACAAGTGCGACGTCTTACGTCTTCCATTACCACTCTTACTTGGAGAAGGCTGCGTTCCGTAAGACCCTTTCCTAAGAGGGCGAGAAAGACGATGGCCGCCAGTGCGACGTCTTACGTCTTCCTTACCACTCTACATTGGAGAGGCTGCGTACTCTTCCGTAAGACCTTTCCATAAGAGGGCGAGAGAAAGACGATGGCGCTGTGCGACACTTACGTCTTCCTTACCACTCTCAGGGAGGGAGTCCGAGGTCAGTTCCGAGGGTCTTCCGAGTTCCCACCCACGGTGAGGTGAGGACGTCTCGGAGGAAGAGAAGCATTCCTTCAAAGTTCGAGCTTGCGCGCGATCTTTGGC
>NC_061109.1:111126362-111145415 GCF_015104395.2 Macrobrachium nipponense | reverse complement strand
GGCTGGCAGGATCCCTCCTCAATGACCGGGGCTTACGCAGGTAGGACCCGAAGGTCCCCCCGGTAGCGCAGCCCCTACGTGGGATCTTACAGAAATCTCTGTAGGATCCCTCCCCTTTCCCTCGTAGCCGTAAGGAGAGAGGGGAATGGGGAGGAATTGGATACTCGCTCGCTGCCTTCCCAGTGGAACTAGCAGTTGGAGAAAGAGTAGGAGCAGCCAACGCCTTGCGGCGATGGCCTCTCAGAGTCTGGGAAAAACGTATCGTCAGGAGAAAAACGTTTTCCCGAGGAGGGTTACGAACTCTCACTGTAGGTAAGGGTTCTGCCTGCCACTGTGAACGTCGTCTGGGTGGGGCTGATCGACACCTGACGGAGAGAGGCCGATACCGCTCCGACTCATTCCAGTCCTCGTCGAGGTCGAAACCTCAGGAGGACCGAAGGGATATATAAATACGATGTCCGAAGACACGTAGAAACGCCTCTGTCGCAGTAGAGGAGGTGAAGGAGCTTGTTCGACCGTCCAGAACCGAGAGAGCCTCCTTGTCCGGAGACGAGAGACTACCTGGCTCAACCCAGTCGGCAAGCTCCGATCGCGGCAGACCCACCGTCGATTTGGATTCCCTCTCGGGCCCCAAACGACTCGAGCCGAGACGTGGCTCTGCTGGTGGGAGCGGCGATCCTTCCCCGAGGTCCGTTGTGCTGACGAATCACGCCGTAACCTCGGCAAAGTTCCTCTGGATCTCGGAAGTCACAGCATCTTGCAGAGTGGGACCGTTAAGCCCTTCGAACAAGAGCATATTCCGAGAACCTTCCTCCTAAGAAGGGGGAACAGCGACAGCCCTCTCGGTCTTCCCCATCCACGTTGCGCATACGTCCTGGCCGGTCCAAGAACCGTGCCTGGCACGTAGGGCGTCGTGGTGGGATCATGAGGGGCGCGCACCCCTCACGATCACTCCTCAATACCTCCGCTCCTCCCGGTGTCACCCGAGGAGGTTGAAGGTACGGGAGAGGCAGACCTGACGCTCCCTCGTCGCTCGCTGGCAGGACCAGCAGGCTTGGAGGTCTGCAGGCGATCGTCAACCCGCGGTGACGATCGAGCTGCAGGCCTGGTCGAACCGTCTCGCTGTGGAGAACGGCTGGACTGAGCACAGCGGCACTGATCTCGAGTGTCAGAAGAGCTGGTGCTGGTTGCCGTACCCGATCGCTCTCTGTGAGAGCGACGGTCCAGGCGACCTGCAGGCTCCACTGTCGCAGTGAGACCGGTGCTTGTCCTCACGGCACGTCACGTCGCTGGTTCCAGCGTGGCTGGCACCGCGCAACAGGAGGACCTCTCTCCCAGCCTCAGCCCGTCGGTCGCGGACCGTCACGTCCCCGGGTAACCAGCTGTTTCACCGCGAGAGTGAGAGCTGGTCTGGTGAGAGTCGCATGAGCGGCTGTCACCAGTCTTCCGCCCCGTGCCGTGAACCTGACGCTGAGCGACTCAGAGGTCTGGTTCCTGGCTGCACGGTCGCTGGTAGGGCGACCGTACACTCGGTACCTCCCGCGAACGGGAGGCCGAGACGGACCCTGATGCAGTGGCAGAACCACTGACACCAGGCGAGGAAGTACCGGTGTTTAGCCGGTACCCCTCTGGTCCCCGTAGTCTTCTTCCTTGCGGAAGAAGAGACGGGCCCCGCTCCCGAAGGAGCAGGAGGACCAGCGGAAGGACCTCCCGTCCCACCGAGGTGAGACGGGTCCCGAGAAGCTCCCGAGGAAGCTTCTTAGGAGGGAGGAGGCGGCCTTCTTCTTCCTCGGCTGTAAAGCCTTAGAAGTCGAAGGGGAACGAGGCGGCGGCCGACGACGATGAAGAAGATGAAGACGACGACCACTGACACCTTCCTCCTCTTCTTCGTCAGCTTCCTCAGGACAGACGTAAGATCTGCTATCCAGGGCGGAGCCGGGGCTGCTGTAGCCGAAGCCACAGGGCCCGGACGCACCTGTACAGACAGACCAAAGTCTGGGGTAGTACCACCACGAACAGGGACGACATCAGCAGGTATGGGCATCTCAGGAACAGCAGGCACGGCCAGCACATCATCGTTAGGGACAGCCAGCGTAGCAACGGCAGGAACAGCCAGCGCAGCAACGGCAGGGCCCAGAATCGGCAGGTACGGCAGGCAGCACCGGAAACACAGGAAGTGGAGCAGCAGCCAGCAACATCCTGGTACCGGCGGCAGGTCCAGGGGCGAGTTCTAGGGCAGCGGAAGTGTGGTCGCTGCAGCGCGGCAACCACGAGCGGCGGCGGCACGCCCCCCTCTCGGTACGGCGAACGGCACTTCACAGCGGCTGTAGGCAAGACTGTTACCACGTGAGGCGAGTACACCAGGTGAGGAGGGACGTCGTCACCTGGTTGCGTGGTCACCACTCCATGGGTGACCGCAGTAGGCCCAGACATCGAACCGCAGCCCCTGGACCCAGCACGCTCTGCAATTGGAAGGACGCCCATACCTCACCAACGTCCACTCTCGTGGCAGTAGCACCTGCGGAAATAATAGTAGTAGCGATTAATGGGGGGGAAATCCCCTCGTGCGTGTTTTGATCCCTCCCGAACGAGTGGAAGACCCCTAATACAATTGTACATCGGGCACCGAGCGCCCTCCCCCGCGCTCGACGGATCGGGCGAGGAGAAGAACGCCGATAACCCCCCCCCCCCCCAAGGGGAAGAGCCATCTGTGGGAACTGAGCGGGGGGGGTCTCGTTCCCCACCCCCGCACAGCACCCATGTACCCAACAACAAAATAAAAGCCCTAGAGCAATCGTGCCATCGGCACGAATACAAGGCATAAGGATCAATTCCCTGACTGAGCGGAACTTGAACCAAATAATATTGATGCAATCAATAATAAAGGAAACAAAATGAAAATGCATCTTGCAAACGATTCACTTCACAAAGAATAAGGGCTCGGATCGAGCGCATTCGCGCCCTCGGCACCGAGCGCAAGGGTGAAAGGTTTTATTCCTTACCTTTATGGATCAAGGTTTCTGGAAACCTTGATCCATAATGAATTGATGCAATCAAGAAATATATGAAAATGAAAAGACTACTGCGCTTGCGATTTCACTTCATACAAATAAAAAAGGGGAAGGATCAATTCCCGTGAATAGCGGGAACATTGATCCAGTCAACAATGCAATACTCAATAAAAAAAAATGAAATGAAAAAAGAACTGCACTTGCGATTTCACTTCATTCAAAATAAAAAGGGGGAAGGATCAATCTCCGGTTTAAGCTCGGAAACTGATCCAAAATGAGTATTGCTACAATAAAAAATAATATATGAAAAATGAAAAAGAATACTGTACTTGCGATTCCACTTTCATACTGAATAAGTTTTCCGTGTCGAGCGCATTCGTTTCGGCAACGCATACAGGTCAAAAAAATATAAATGAAAAGAGCACTTACTTACGATTTTCATCTACACATTTTCACCCAATATACGCTCGGAGCGAGCGCTCCCGCCCTCGGCACCGAGCATACCCAATCCGAGGATCATTCTTGGGAAAATGAATTCCCGCAATTACGCCCTTCAGTCCCGGCACTCGGGTAAACGGAGGGCTTGTGACCAAGATCCTTTAATTCACAATTGAATTCAATGAAATGATTGTACTTACAATTCATTTTCATAGATACATATAAAAGAAAAACACAATCATGCGAAAGCAACGACGATGAAGCGGGCAGAGAGCGATGATACACGTCCACACGCCAGCAGGCCGAAAGCAAAAGTGGTTTGTTTACCTCCCAGTCGCGCGCGCGCTGCGACCTGTCGGACAAGCTTAACTACCGAACCCCTTCCTTGTTCGAAAGCTTACGACCTATCCAGCTGCCGCTAGTACCTTCCTATTGTAAAAGGACCGAAGAATTTGTATGCCGTGTCGGAACAAAGGACCGAGGGTTTGTATTACGTATCGGAACAACTTGGCTGCACGGTCTCCCGAGGAGAACTACACTCGGGATCTCTCGCGAACGAGAGACCGAGCCGGAACCTGGCGTAGCGGCATCGCCGCTAGCACCAGGCGAGGAAGTACCAGAGCTAACCGATACTCCACTCTGGTCCCCGTCTATCTCTTCCTTACGGAAGGGGAGACGGGCCCCGCTCCCGAAGGAGCAGGAGGACCAGCAGAAGGACCCCCCGTCCCACCGGGGTGGGACGGGCCCTTAGAAGTTCCCGAAGGAGACTTCTTAGGGGGGAAGGCAGCCTTCTTCTTCTTCGGCTTATGGGCCTTAGAAGTCGAAGGGGAAGAGGCAGCAGCAGACGATGAAGAAGAAGATGACAGCTTCCTCTTCTCCTCTTCCTCGTCAGCTCACGCAGGACAGTCGTCAGGTCCTCCATCCAGGCCGGAGCCGGGGCTATTGCCGAAGCAACACGGCCCGACTGCACCTGTCCGGAAGGACCTGGGACTGGGGAAGACACACCGTGGGCAGGACCAGCATGGACAGGCACAGGAACCAGGAGCGACAGGAACAGCAAACCAGCTCAGGGCGCGGCAGGAACAGCGGCAGCGGTAGACCCAGAAGGGACAGCCAAGCCAACAGCGGGAATCACATCAGCGGCAGGTACGGCAGGCCCAGCGATCGCCCTCGTAGAATCATCGGCAGCCAGCGGAACCTGGGTCCTGGAGGCCGGTCCAGGGGCGAGCTGCTGGAACAGCGGAAGTCTGGGGCAGGCAACACGAAGAAAACAGGCGGCGGCGGCAACCCCACCTCGGTACGGCTGCGGCCCTAGTAGCGGCAGACGGCGTCATCGCACAGCATGGGGAGTGTACACCAGGAGGGGGGGGCAGCAGCTAAGCGGCCGTGGTATTAGTGGAGACCGCCCCAGACCTCGCTAGACGCTGCAGCAGCCCGTGGATGCTAGGCATGCCCTGCCTCCGCGGTGGTCCATACCTGTCCAAGGTCGTCTCCCACGGATGTAGCACCTGCGGTAACATAGATAGATTAGTAATAGGGGTTCCCTCACGCACGGGGGGAAGACATGCCCCACCCCGAACGCAAGGAAGACCCCAAATACAAAATACAACGAAGAAGCTGAGCGGGGGCAGGAAGGAAGACGAAGAATCGGATACCAAGGGAGTCGCGGGAGAGCTTTCCGACGACTTCCTGGCAGACCTTCGCTTCCCCTACCCCCGCCACCCCCGCAGTGAAAAGAATCATGAAAAAAAAAAAAGAAACAGAATACTCCCTTGAGATCTTCATAGAACTTAAAGGGGAAAAGATCAATTCCCGGGGTAAGAACGGAAACTTATCCAATGATATGTGCATCATTAAAATATATATGAAAATGAAACAGAATATGCAACTTGCGATTTATTTTCACATAAAAAAACGTAAGATCAATTCCCGGGTAAGAACGAAAATTGATCCAAATTAAATTTCATGTAAATAATAAATGAAAATGAAAAGAATATTGCAATTGCGAATCCACTTTCATTGCATTCTATTATACAAAATTAAAAGGCTCGTGCCGAGCGCAATCACACTCTCGGTAACGAACGCACAGGCAAAAATATAATGAAAAGAGTACTTACATTTTTCAATTACACACTTTCGCCCAAAATACATGACTCGGCGCGAGCGCGCCCGCCCTCGGCACCGAGACATAATTCAAGGGTTCAATTCATGAAAAGAGAGGAATCGCCGCATCTACGGCGATAACTCCATGTTGGTTCATAATTAAGTAATGAAAATGAAAACAGTGTACTTACAATTTCATTTTCAAGTCAAACAAAACCATTAGTAGAAAACACAATATAAACAAAGCATACGACGATGAACGCGGGCAGAGAGCGATGACGAACACGTCCTTCACACCCGCGGCCGAAAGTAAAAGTGATTTGTTTACCTCCCAGTCGCGCGGCGCGCGACTGTCGGACAAGCAGTTAACTACCGTTCTCCCCTCCCTTGTTCGAAGCTTACGACCGTTCCAGCTGCCGCTAGCTACTTCCTATTGTTAAAGGACCGATGGTTTGTATTACGTATCGGAACAATCTCCATTTCTTCCTCACTCATCATAAATGAACAAAAGAAATGCAAAGTACGTACTTACAATAACTCTCAATCACACTAGGAAAAGAGGGCATATACTCAAAACTCAAAGCAAACGACAAGCGGGCAGAGCGATGACGAGCACGTCCTATCCACACACGGCCGAAAGCAAAAGTGATTTGTTTACCTCCCAGCCGCGCGACGATCGGACAAGCAGTTAACTACCGTTCTCCCCTTGTTCGAAGCTTACGCCGTTCCAGCTGCCGCTAGCTACTTCCTATTGTTAAAGGACCGATGGTTTGTAGGGGGAAACATCAGTTCAGGCCAACCCTCATCACTGTGACGGGTCTTATTCACTCGATATTTAATTGGTGAAAACATGAATACAATTGCAACTCTAAGCATACCATTTAAAAGACTGAAGTTTCGTCAACATATTGTGATATATGAAAGCCCCATACGAACTAAAATAGCATGTGAGCTCTTCGTAATATGTTTTCAAGGCAGTTTTGAAATCCAATATGGCGGCTACGTTTTTCATGGACGGTTCTCATCAGTGACGGACACCATCTTTCCCAGCCTTCCCAGCACTCATTTGAACAATGTTTGCGTATGTATGTAACGTTTATTGATCTTACTCAAGATTGCAGTTGTAATCAGCACAATAAAACAACATTTTGTTGCCTATATTAGTGAAAGTATGAAACTTGTTATTACCCGGGGTTATGGTTGGAACTGAATTCATTCTTACCTTGTAATCGGCGGTTTTTTATCCTTACTGCCATCACAACTGAAACTCCACAGTGCTTATTTGATTGTTATTATACACATTTTGGTCTCAGTTCACTCCACATTGCACTTTAAACCCGTTGCTGTTCCTGGTTTTCTAAGCGCGCGCGCATAAACACAATTACAAACAGCAGACGACGACAGACGACGACAGACGACGAACTGCAAAGTTTTATTCCCTAAACTGTTACTTTACTCGTTATTTAGTTTAAATTTACATTGTTATTTAAAAATTTTGATTTAATTCATGTATATTATCCCTTTTTAGCAACCAAATTACCCCGAAAAATTACAGATATTTCTAACGTAGATAAAATCAAATGTTTCTAACGTTTTGGGTGCGACATCTGGCTGCCGAAAACCATAGAGGAACGAATACGGAAAAGTGCATAGAGGAACGACTACGTTTTTTTTTTTTTTTTTTGTTTTTTTTTTTTGCTTTTTGTTTTTGCTAGCACTTTTCATTGATTTCAGTCTTTATTAGTATTTTGAATTTCTTAAATAATCGTATGCCAGAAATAAATGTAACCTTTAATGTTTGCATGCTTTAATGTTTGCATGCTAAGAATGGCAAAATCATCGTTGCCACATTAGTGGAGGCTTCACACTACGCCGCCGTTCCATTATTATAAACTGTTTCCATGAATTCTAGTTGTCATAGTAATGCAATAATGATAAAATTGCTTTAATATTTATGTATATATACTTCCAATACATAGCCTAATTTCACCATTTCAACGTTTTGTGTGTAGTCTTATACCCAGTTTTGGAGGTCAACACATACCGATGGCAACAGAGAGAGAGAGAAAGGAAGGCGGAGGAACGAGAAGAAAAGGGATGGCGGTGGAGGGGGGGGGGGGGGTGGGGGGGTGGGGGGGGGGGGGGGGGGGGTGGGGGGGGGGGGGGGGGGGGGGGGGGGGGGGAGAGGGTAGGTGGAGCTTTATACGCGTGTTCGTATCCATTTCTGCATAATGGAGTTTTTGTCTCTTGGTACAAGTCGTTATTCTTTACGATTAGTGATTCACGATACCCTTATGAATTACGGCACTGGGTGTAATGCACTATAGCAAAATCTCGTTCTGTTACGAGTGTTCGTTACAGAAATAGGTATTGCCCAAAAACGTGCTTGCACTGTCTCTGAAACCCATAGTAGACATGCTGCTTAGTTGTCAATCAAGTTTTTTTATAACCAAGTATTTTTTACAAGCTAGCTATTGAATAAATTTGTATTTTTCTCAGTCAAAACATATGCCCCTCAATGCTAACTTTCCTCTTTTAACGACTTTCTGGTCATTGCAAATTCGGCCCCATAATTTCTTATGGTGCGAAACAGACAGAGGCCCATGGGACCGAAAAAACGATTGCGTCACACTACGGCGATAAATCCAGCAGTAAAACATCTTCATATATCCAAAAAGTAAATAATAAAGATATATATGCGCATTACGATTATAACAATTACATGTATAGCTGATAACAATCTGCACCAATAACTGGTAAACTGTTCTGCAATGACAGTTGAGTATAGCAATTATTTACAATAGGTACGAAAGTCAGATGTCGTGACGTCATAATACAGAACTTGAAAGAACGTTCTAATTCAGAAAAAATAATTACTTAAATTTGAGTCAGAGGCGAGTTACTTTTTCAATAACGAATATTTTCAAATTAATCATCATAAATATGTAAAATATTGATGTTTTACTACTTATTTAAAAATTAGCCAAGAGAACGCTTCTCGTCATCTTCTACCCAACAGCTGTTTACGCCTGGCTTGTTGTTGATGAGAAATCGTGTTTCGATTGTTGTGATAAAAGTGCTCCAGCGTCTGTGGGTACAAGTGGTGTGCGGATTTATCACAGGAAATGGTTAGTTTATTGACACAAGCTACTCCGTAAACATCGAGATGGCGTCAATCTTCGAAACATTTTTAGTTGTAAGTAAAAATTTCTAAAGCGTTTTGGTGAGATTTCCACTGCCGTGGGTCGCCATTTTCAGTACCCTCTGTTTAATCTGTTTAAATCTTAAAATTTGGCCTTAATTTCTAACTTTGAGGAAATACTTACTTCGAAAGGAGAGTAGAGGTCTTTAGCTCCGTTTCTCACCAACAACAAGTCTGCGACTGATGCCCATCTCGGTGTCAGGACGCGTTATAATGTACTTTTTCGGAGGGTGGCTTGCACTGATGGTAGCTGGCCTGCGTGGCCTGCTTTGATGTTTTACCCTATTAAGTATCGGAACAACTTAAAATTTTGGCCTAACCTTTCTAACTTTGGAGAAAATACTTACTTCGAAAGGGCGAGTAGAGGTCTTTAACTCCGTTTCTCACCAACAACAAGTCGCGACTGATGCCCATCTCCGGTGTCAGGACGCGTTATAATGTACTTTTTCGGAGGGTGGCAAGCGTTGATTGTAGGTGGCCTGGTTGGCCTGCCGTGGTGATCTACCCTAAACCGTAGAAAAGTTGTGTGGCTTACTCACAGCATTACTAAGTGCAGAAATTTGGCAAAACAATAATACTAGGTACTCAAACAGAGTAGAAGGTAAGCTATACCTAGCTAGCTAGTAATTGCTGCGCATCACTAGCTAGCCTACTAGGGCTAAGCTAGGTATGCTAGGCTAAAATACGCTCCGATATTCCTTGAAATAGCCTAACTGATTATGTAGCATAGCTTAACAACTATCATAGTCTTCGGTCATCACTTACCTTACTGTAGCTACAGCGTTTGATTCATACACAATAAAACCAGTATCAAGAATTAATAATTAAGTAGCGTTTTTTGGGGGGGCAATATTGTACCACAGAATGCAATGTCAACAAACCCATCTTCTTCTTTCAGTTTTCAACCACAATTCAACGTTCTTGAAGACTGAAGAGTTGAAGTTGGAATAACGTCACACTTATTTATTAGATTAGATTTGAATGATTACGTCAAATTTTAAAAGACAACATTAAGGGGGAATTATAATCGCGGCCAGATAAAGGTATATAAAAAGGTGGCAACTATCCTGATAAATTAATCTAGTTTAATAAACACATTCGTTCTGTGAAACCAACAGACATGACTTCAATGTTATTGGAGAATTTAGAAAAATGAAAGCTGTTAGCATTTATTTTACGTTCGCGCGCACACACACAATATATATATATATATATATATATATATATATATATATATATATCACATTGCATTGATATTTTGTAAACACATTAGACTAAGCTACAAATGTCGATTGATTAGCTTTTCATCGGAAATAAACTGAAGGGGGAACTGATTAAGGATTCGTCGCGTCCATCAGGTGACAAGCCAGTTAGCAATTGTAATTTCCCTTTGGTATTATTTCTGAGGTAAATTGGATATCAAACGACATTTGTGACTGAATGTTTGCATATATATAGTAGTATATATATATATATATATATATATATATATATATATATATATATATATATATATATATATATATATATATATATATATATATATATATATGTGTGTGTGTGTGTGTGTGTGTGTGAGTGTGTGTGTGTGTGTGTGTATATATGTTACAATATGCTTGTGTCTTTCATTACCACCAGTGGCAATGAGATATAAAAATCCCGAGTCAGAGTGACTATGAAAATAGTATAATCGTATATGTATGTTTGTGAGTATGCACTAGCTGTCATTATGTTATTATAGACTCCAACAATGACAGATGCATCCTAAAGGAAAATCAGATGTACTAGATGAAGCAGTGCTGTTTGGAGAAACGAAACGAAGCTGCATAGACCAGTAAAAAGAGTTTGAAAGTGTTTGCAAGAAGAGAAACTTAAGGGTAAATGGTAACACGTTGAGGGTTATGAGGGTAAAAGGAAGAAAAAAAAAATTGCTCGAATTATCTGCTAAGGTATAAAGGAATTGTTGGGATGAGGACGTTAAATCGTAAATGATTGAAGTGTTGCGAAGCGAATATATGTGAAAAATAATCGGTTTAAGAAGAATCTTGAGGCTGGAGTGAGACATCGAATGTTCAAGTGGGAAGGTGGATGATTGCACTAACTATAACCGGTGAGTGGTGACGGGCAGCATATTTCCCAAGTCTGGAAGAGTATAGGGATAAGGAAAATTAGGACCAATCAAAGTGCGTGGAGCTGATCCGGACGTCACAAGCCACGCCTTTTAGCTCCCTCCTCAGTCCCATATCCATTACTGCCACCAGTCACGATGCCGAAGAAATACTTCTCAATTTCACCGTTTACGGCTTGTATGACATATACAGTTTAGTCAGCTATATCTAAACATAATGCAACACTAATTTAACAACAATATAGTGTTCCAATGAGATACACCGTGAAAGATATTATGCGTTATTGGCTCCTCCCTCCTGGTAAATAATATTTTTACATCGCGAATTTCTAAATTATAGACGTGGAAATGGATGTTTAAAGCCATTTACAATGAGTTACGATAACTCACGGGATGAATCAAACAATATACAAGATGGTAAAAATGATGGTATCTGACCTGTCAGTAGGGGAAAATAGATAGAGGGAGTAGAGCTTACACTAAGGATGTCTATGGACATATGCAGTTTCGTGGTAATGCACATTACCGTGCATTGTATAAAAGCAATATCCTGGTCATTACTGGGCCATGAACAGGAATCAGACTGATATAGTCCCTACTATTTACAGGGACACAGTATCAGCACATTCATTAAATTATTTCAAGAGCTAATGTGTAGGGAAATCTACGGTATTGTTATTTTGGTGATCCAAGTTAGCCTACTGTAACCAAATATAGTTACTTGACAAACTCATCCTGTCAATGGCTAATTTGAATAAGGCTGTTTTTCAGGTGTACTTGATAAACTGTAGTAAAAAATTGCCTTTTTGAGGTGGATTCCGTTTTATAAAACCTTCCAGATGTTCTTACCTGATTGGTACTTGCCATTCATTGTGTAAAAACATATAAAAAGTTTGTTATTGAATATTTTTTGCTTTTGCTTCTTACTTTTCATACATTGTGTACAGACAAATAAAAAGTGATAACATAATTCAGTATTGAATATTTTTAGCAATCCCTTACGTGATGTTTGCTTAAAATTTATTGTGTACAAAGAAAACACTAATTCAATATTTTTAGCAAACCCTTCGTACTTGTCATTCATTGTGTGCAAAATATTACAATGAGTTACAGTAGACTTTTTACTGAGCTGAACTAAAGCAGAATTGATGCATAAATTTATTAAAACTGCTATATGCTTTAAAATAAATATGGATGACACTTCTTTTCCATCTTTCTCTCTACAGAAAACTTTATACAAATATTCAACATGTATTCATTAAAGCCAGAGATAACGGTAGTATATGAGTATACTACTATTTTCATACAAGCTCACACTGATTGGCAAAATGTATGCCTTAAATTAAGTTCATAAATTCTTTTTCCATATACATTTTTGGAATTATGCCAAGCACTGGGGCAACTAAGGCCATTCAGCGCTGAAACGGAAATTGACAGTAAAAGGTTTGAAAGGTGTTACTTTACTTTACTTTATTTTGAAAGGTGTTACAGGATGAAATTCTCGTAGTTGCACTATGAAACAATTGTTAGGAGAGGGTGGACAGTATGATGGAAGAAAGAGAATATGAACGGAGGTAACAGTAAAATGAATGACAACAGTTGCAGTTAGACGCCGAAGGGACGCTGCAAAGAACCTTAAGTAATGCCTACATTGAACCGAATGAGGTGTACTGACGGCACTATCTCCCTACAAGGTTCATAAATTTGACATCAAAACTGTATCCTCCACATTTCATTTAAGCATAAGGCAGTTATTATTTCAGTAATTTTTATATCCTGAAACAACAGGCAGTAACACCTGAAAAACGATCCATGCTCCATGCTTTTACAGTCGTCACTTTCAAAGTCGAAGATTAAATTCATCTTGATGGGAGTCGAAGTGCCGCGAAGTTCTTGGCACTCCGGTCTGTATTCTGTAGTGCTAATTACAGATCATATACCATAATTTTTACCATACCATCAATTTTACCATTTTGTATATTGTTTGATTCATCCCATGAGCTATCGCAACTCTTCATAAATGGCATTAAACACGAATTTTCAAGTATATAATTTAGCAAATCGCGATGAAAATATTATTAACGCAGAAAATATCGTTCTTATAAGCAGGAATTAAGAGGTACTGAGCACTATTACCAAGAGGGAGAAGCCAATAACGCTTAGTATATTTCACGATGTATCTCATTTGAAGAATATATTGTTGTTGAATTACTGTTACATTCTGTTTAGATATATCTGACTAAAATGTATAGGTCATACAAGCCGTAAACTGTGAAATGGGGAAGTTTTTCTTCGGCATTGTGACTGGCAGTAATGGCTATGAGACCGAGTGTAGCTAAAAGGCGGGGCTTGTGACGTCATGGATCAGCTCCACGTGCTTTGATTGGTCCTAATTTTCCCCATCCTTATACTCTTCCAGACTTGGGAAATATGCTGACGGGCAAGACGTGAGATGGTAGTCTTGATGACCCTCGTTGTGAGTTCTTTAATTGTAAATACCGCAGTGCATTAAAAAATTCTTTGTACAGCAAAATCTACGGGTTTATTTTAATTAATATAAAGGGCTTCAAGGATACTAAGTTTACCGGAGTCTGTTTCACAACAGAATCTCATGGTATTACATACTAGCACCTCCAAGGAGAGTCAAGAGGTCACGTTTTTCACAGTAGTGCCTATGATGGCAATCAGACTGTGGCAGATCAACTTCCTTGACAAAGAAGCACTAGGTATTCACTCTATACTATATATACCAAACTCTACACTGTGGCGGGCGTGTTTGTATATTAGGTCTGTCCTTTGGAGTTCTGTTGGACATAGCAATATGTTTTTAAGTAGGATATAAGATGTTTTTCTGGCCTCTCGTTTTTGCTACAGGCGTCCTCATCTGGTTCCTAATGTAGAGGGTCACTGTGTTTCCTTTGTCATCGTGTTCACTATCAATGTGTTCATTAGTTTACAAATAAAATGTTTCTATAACGTAAAAATCAAATACTAAATCGATTATATTAAAATATATGGAGATTTACCGAAACAGAAGGAATTGCTTACAGGAGAAATAATCGTTAAGTTCTATACTTATGAAGGACACGCGACCGAATGATTTTTGAGTAAAACAGGAATAAGGATTTTAGTTCAGCGACAATATTATGACAAGCGCGGAGTAGCATGTAAGCAACGGTTAGTTGGTTGGATTGTATTAGAAGTCATTAAACCATCATTATGTACATAAGACCTTGCTTTAAGTGGTAAAGTGTGACGGGGGTATAAAATTACCAGTAAGGAACTGTAGACTCTACCCAACAACTGAGACGAATATCAATTATCGACAAGTTCAGTTATCAAAAGCCTGGTTATTTAATGAAATAGCACAACCCTCTCATACGTCACGCACTAACTTAAGAAAGTACCCTTGAAGCTCTCTATGTTAATTAAAATAAACCGAAGATTTCGCTGTATACAAAGAACTTTTTTTTTTATCTTTTTTTTTTCGCACTGCAATATTGACGAAGAACTCACACCGGGGCCATCAAAACCTTTCCATCCCACTTCTTGCCTTGTGACCAGTTTTCGTCAGTGCAGTCTTCCACCTCAGAGTCAAAATATACCTCCACCCACCGTGCCTCCACCCTACGAATCGATGTCGTACGCCAGCCTCAAGATTCTTTTTTACTTACACCGCACATTCTTCGCAAATATTTGCACCAAGCAACTTCAACCATTTTTCTCTCGTTTCGATTTAAAATCCTCATCCTCAACAACGCCTTCATACTTTGGGTACTGTAGACAGTTCCAGCACATACATTTTTTTTCTCCATTTACCCTTATAAACTTCAACGTGCTAATATTTACCCTCAAGTTTCCCCTCTTGCAAGCAATCAAATTCTTCTTAATGGTTTCCTGCTGTTTTAAGGCACTACCAGGTGGTGCTATCAGTGCTTATGCGCAAAGTTTCTAAATACAGTGAATTCTTTTCCCTTCAACAAATAAAATGCGAAATTGCACGATGGAGATGAAGCGTCTGCCCAACTGCCTAAATAAATAGTCTTACAATTTCTTCCAGACTTGTATTCACATACACATTTATGTAAAAACCCTTTTGCCAAATAATAAACCATGTCTGATGTGAGGAAAGGCGCATCAGGCAACCGACCTCTTAGTGCAGGGATAACAGTGGAGAGAAGATTCACATATACATTAAATTTATAATATGATTCCGAACGCGGGTAATCATAAAAGAAAAATTCACGCAAATATGATTTCACTTGAAAAATATAAAAGTTGACTTTTGCTATCCACTGCTAGTTTCATCAAAACGATGTAAGGTAGATTTTTGGATGAGCCTTATTCTTACGAGACGTTTGTTTGGTGGCTGGTACCGGGAGGTAGGCTGTAATGGGAACAATATTCCTTTAATTATTAGTGATTTATTTAGGAATTGATTCATCATCCTCCTCTAATATCTTTGTGCTACTATTGTAAGAGTGATTGGAACTGTGAAATATTTTCGTTTTTGTTGTGGACACGAGTGCGTGGCAGTGTAGCCAGTCCCTTGTTTTGTTTTTCTCTCACTCTGAGTATGGGAGCGCTGACCTGAATCTTTCGTCTGTTTTTGGTAACACTAAAAGACACGTAAGGATCACGAATGCTTTCATGTGAGGAGGACGTCAGCCGTTCCACCCTTTCATTTTGGCTATTTTACCAAATTATTAATACAAATGATTATCTATCCCTTGCAAGGGATCTAGTCAAGGGATCTAGTCCAGGGGATCTAGTCCAGAGATCTAGTCCAGGAGTTCTGTAGACTAGGTAAATTAATCAAGTCCAGGAGACTAGGCCTGGGAGAAATTTGGCATGATGTAATGAGTAATAAAGAAACAAGCTGAATACCAGGAATTTTCTTCAATACCCCAAAAATGGAAATCAGCACTTCAATTGCCTCCCGGTGGGAAGACATCACCTGGTCTCATCAGTAGTAGACCATACACACAAGGAATATCATGTAATAGCAGGTAGGACAGGCCTACCCTATTTTCCAGGCAGCGTAAATGTCAGTCTTCATGCCCACCGTGTCAACTATGACACAGTACCATTCTCCGACCTGTGTCTCCAGGCAAGAAGACTGACAAAAATGTATATGTATACAAATAGTATTCTTATTCTCGTATCTTAATGTCATGGTGAGGGAAAATCCGCCCGCGACAAGGCAGCTTCCAGCCAATCAGCGGCCGCCTAACTAACGTTTCGTAGGCATAGGGCTCACCCAAGAATCTACCTTAAGTGAACCAGCTATAGTTGGGTTGCTAGCGAAAGTCTAATATGTATCGTCCAAGATACTTCATATTATTGAGGAATTTTCTTATTTTCTTATCTATACACACACACACACACCCACACATCCATATGTATATATACGCGCACACACACACACACACACACACACACACACACACACACACACACATATATATATATATATTATATATATATATATATATAGATATATATAATATATACTTATAACAACTTTTCACCAATAACTTGTTACAGTAAATACTGGTAGCTTCAAACGTTAACATGATAAAACATTTTATCATTTTTCAGGTCACTTTCTTAAAGAAGGAGGTATTTCGAGACGAAGAACCATAACTATTATGCACGTGTTGTGTTTCGTTATAGCGAACGCACCCAGTTAGGTTGGCCATTTTTCCCAACTGAATCTTTAAAAAGGCCATGACTCCCTTCACAAAAATAAGGGTATCAAGATCTCTGTGAGGTATCAAAATCACTTGTTTCTGAGGAAATAAAAGCGTGATATCAGTGTCAGCTTTTGTTTCAAAATACCCACGAACATTATAAATCTTTGTCAGAATAAAGCAATTATAACGAATCTTTTATGTCTTTCATTTCTCAGATTACTGGAGAGCGTCTTATTTACCATCACTAACCTTCCAGGATAGACATATACTCACAACTTGCATACCAAACAATATCAAACAACAAACAAAAGATTCGTGTAAAGAAGATACTAGAAGCAACCCTGCACCATTTTTATCTTTGCTCGCTGTGCCTGTTTTACCAGTTGATTCCATTAGGGGGGCCCACGTCACGTGACTGAGCTTGACCAATGGCAATCAACTGAAAAATTTAGCCGAATCGTCAGACGAAACTCATATTACCCGTCTGCGACCCTCAGTGCGCCTTTATTTTGTTCTCTCATCAGATATTTGGATATTTGGTTGAATTTCCAAACGCCCGCTTTTTTTTTTTAGTTGCACAACCTGTTTTGACTTTCTTCTTCTTCTTGTTTCTTTCGGGCCTCGGTTAGATAAGAGCTTCTGACTGCATGTAACGTAACGCCAGCTTCTGCATAAAAAAACTCTTGAACCTCAAAAACCTGGGTAGCATGGTCTGTCTGTCGAAATACGAAGGATACTTAGTATATATTCTTAATGAACGTTGATTCATTTGAGAGTCTATTATTTTACAAGGCGAAAAACACTTGTAGAAAAGAAATATTATTGCAAGCAGCTACACATTTTATCCAGCGCTAACACCTGTTTCACGAATTAACTCAAAATTATTGCATGCAGCTACTCATTATCCAACGCTAACACCTATTTCACGAATGAACTCAAGGCTATCATAGGACTACGCTACTTCCACAATGAAACCATTTCAGTAAAAAGGGCTAGGACAGTAAAACAAAGAGTGGTCTGCTGCAGAACTTCGAAAAGATCACATCCTCCACATCTGGTGGCTTTTCAAGACTTGCAACGGCATTTTCTTCTGATGGGCGGTGGAACATAGTCTGAAGATACCTGGTCATTTAATGGAGGCTGCTGCTGGAGGCAACAGCTTATTGATGTGCACACACACACACATATATATGTGTATATATATATATATATATATATATATATAATATATATATATATATATATACATAACACACATACATATGAAGTTTGTTATTAAACTTATTACATAACTTTTGGCGATTATTTTTGTTGTCGTCTGACTTTTACTTATCTTTAATGTCCTATGGAGGACCTTTCCTTAAACTGTAGGTGTTTGCTGAAGGATAGTGGCTTTCTATAGCTTTTAAGTCAGATAACCAGCATCTAGCTTCTCTCTCTCTCTCTCTCTCTCTCTCTCTCTCTCTCTCTCTCTCTCTCTCTGTGTGTTTGTTTCTTTTTTTTTTTTTCATGGCACATACCAGATATGAAACAACACCAGAGCATCTTCAGGTATTAAATGTCTTATTTTCATTCATCTTACCTATCGAAATTACAGGTAAATTGATTCTTACTCTCTCTTTGGTGGTTATTGCTTGAGGCAGGAAAGACATACCACTGCTGATCTTAACTGAAAAAAATTTTGTAATTTTTGTAATTATATTTTATCACAAATGTGCAAGCTTTTAGAGCCACACATGTAGCGTTCGCTTCCTACTGCTATTTTGTTTCATGAAATCTTGACCGACATCATTTTTGCAATATAATGCGTATATATCCTCCCAGTCTGATGATTCGATTTGCGGATATGAATCACAGTAACTTCAAACTTCCACTCTTGGAAGGTGACGAAGCAGGAAAATAGTAGTACGAGGGACAAAAATAAATAAATGAATAAATAAAAGCTGCCAAATGAAGACAATAACTTTCCTACTGTCAATTTTATGAGAACACGTTGAAGGGGAAGCCATTGTTCTGCTCGAGGAGTAGGAAATTTATGAGCAAATGAACACGTTTCAGCCATGAATAAAAAAGCCTTTATCTCTTGATCCCCTTCATGGGAGTTAACACCAACATTACGTGGCTTTTTTTGAAGGCTAGATTAGGGACGAAAGAGAATATAAAGGTACAGACGCCATATTGTATTTTACCTTTCGTGGAACGATTCGTTGCATCAAATAAGGGAGGTATCACACTGGGCTTGCAACACAATATTGGCCAAACGAGAAGGGACAGTTCTTGCGAGGTTTATAGCAAATATTACTGACGTCTGTCACAATGACTCGTTCACTTATGTATTTTATGGCTTAATAGCAGCGCGATAAATAGGTTAATTGTATTAAAACAGTTACATCACCAATGAAAATGACAAAGCTAGACAGAACCAACACGAAAAAGGCGTTAGTTTACTGCCTAGAAAACGTCCGAGTCGCAAAA
>NC_061109.1:111031362-111121362 GCF_015104395.2 Macrobrachium nipponense | reverse complement strand
CAGATGTCCCCGCACATACGCACGCTACATCGACGACATCTTCGTGCAAGCCGACTGCGAGGATGAGGTAGAAGCCCTTCGGCAGCAGTTCCTGCAGAACAGCGCACTCAACTTCACTGTCGAGTACAGCAGCAACGATCGGCTCCCCTTCCTCGACGTCCTTGTCACGAAGACGAATCAGAAGGTGGCGACTACCGTTTACACCAAAGCTACGAACCTCGGACTTTGTCTGAATGGTGATAGCGAGTGTCCTGCGCGGTTCAAGACCACCACCGTCAGGGCCTTCGTCAGGAGGGCCCTCTGTTCGACGTGGCAGGACACACACCTCGAACTCGACCGAGCATCCCAGATGCTAATTAACAATGGGTACTCGAACAAACTCGTAAACCGAGAAACTCGAGCCGCCCTTGACAAGTGGTACATGACGGAGGAAGAGAGAAGGAACATTCCGCCCCCCCCCGGAGGATATCAAACTTTTCTATAAAGCCTTCATGCACCACCAATACAAGGAAGAAGAAGCAGCCATGAAGAAAATAATAGAGGAACACGTCCGCCCCATGGAGGAAGGAAAGAGAGTGTCCCTCATTATTTACTACAAGAATCGGCGTACGAAAGACCTCCTGATGAAGAACAACCCCTCCCCACCGGCAGGAGACCCCCTGAAGCAGTCCAACGTCGTCTACCGATACGTATGCTCCGCCCAAGGATGCCCTGGGATTTACATCGGCATGACGACGATGCGCCTGTCAAAAAGGATTTCCTGCCACGCCCAGGAGGGCGCCATTAGGCAGCACGCCCTTGCAGTACACCGCAGAAACATCACGAGAGACGACATCGTCAGGAATATTAAGATCATCGGGAGAGCGCCGACCCACGACGTCTGCGTCTCTAGAAGCGCTGCTCATCCTCGAGGAAAAGCCTCCCCTCAATACCACCCAAGAAGCGTTCCTGATACCGACGTGTGTGAGGAGGCCACACCCACCCTCTCCCCTAACGAAAGTACCAGCGCGCATGGAACGAACAACCGGACATGAGAATAATACCAGGGGTGACGTCACGCAGGTAGAAGCCAATCAAGAGGCTCCCGGTGATACCCCCTACCTGAGAAGGTCTGCAAGACTCGTCAACGCCCGCCGTATGAGTCACCTTCCGGGAACCAATAAAAACTCGACCTACCGGAGAAGTGCTCTGACCGTACTGGAGAGCTCGCAACACCACGATAAAAGGAGAAGGACTCGCCACTGGAAACTGGGATACACAGTATACAAAACCCCACACACAAATGAAAACAGAGGTTTAATCACCCTGGTGAAAGCAACAATTCCATCAGAAAAAATAAGAAACATAGACTGTGGGCAAGGCATTGAAACGCTAAGCATCCAGATAAGGCTAGAAAATACCTCACTAGTCATTCACAACATATACAAAGGCCATGACAAAATCCTTGAAGGAGAAAACCTCTTCAGTGCTGCCTCCAGAGAAAACACATTCTTTGCAGGAGACTTCAATGCGCATCATCCATGCCTACGATCCCTCCCAACAACATACAAATGCAGCAGGCAGACACATACATCTGCTCCTGGAAGAATTTCCTGAAGTGGCACTGCTAAATGACACAAACGAAGCTACTCACCTCCGAGGAGGTAGACTGGACCTGAGCTTCGTATCCCAAAACCTGAAAGAAGAATGTGCATGGAAAGTGCACCCAATACTAACCAGCGACCACTTTGCAACTGAAACCAGCATAAAAATAACAAAAATTCCCCCTCCACCACCCCCGCCAGCAGGATGGAGACCGGACCTGGCAAACTGGCCCACTTTTGAAAACCGAATGACTGAGTGGGCAACACAGTACCTCCAAACTCCGGCCCAAAACATAAACACACTTCAAGAGGACTTTGTGAGTAGCCTGCATAATGCAGCAAACATCTCCATGCCTAAGAAAACTTTTACCACTAACCAAACCCCCCACAAGGACAGCTGGTACTACAACACAAGAATAAAGGAAATGAACTCAAGAGTAAATAGGACAAGAAAACTCTTCAGACGCATCCCACTGATGAGATGCATGCTCTCCTAAGAGAAGTTATAAACCATGCAACACAAACTGCCAAAGAAGTGAAGCAAGAAACCTGGCTTAAATGGTGCTCACAGACCACCCGACTTACTCCCATTGCAAAAATGTTCAAATGGTTCAACAAAATATCAGGAAAATCCAAGATAACACAACCACACCATCCTGACCCTCAAGCTGAAGCAAACAGACTTGCACAGCATTTTGCCGACAGGACCAAATCGGCACACCTACCACAAACCACAAGAGAAAGGCAAGTGGCACTAGACCCAGGGAGATGGAGAGTCATTAACACGGCCTGCAACATCCCTGATGATACAGACACTCCATTCACACTAAAGGAACTGGGCAAAGCCCTTCAAAAGGGAACAGACACAGCCCCTGGAGCAGACATGATCACATATAGCATGCTGAAGAACATGGGAACGGCAGCCAAAACAGTTCATCTCCATATAATCAATAGAACATACACAGAACGCAGTAGACCCACACAATGGAACCAACAAAATACACAGCCGATTCCCAAGCCCAAAGAACCCAACTCCTACAGACCCATCTCTCTCATCAGTTGCACAGAGAAGACTTCGCAGAAGAAATGGTTGCTAAACAGACTGCTATGGAAAACAGGACCTCTACACCATCGCCTATATGCCTACAAAGAGGGCATAGGCACACAAGAATGCCTAGCAGATGTCATGTCCACAATCAACGAAAGGAAAGCAATAGTAGTTTTTCTGGACTTAGAAAAAGCTTATGAGTAGCCAGTGCAGCTGCCAATCCTTTGAAGCCTTGGGCTGACAAGGCGGTAAAGGGCAACCTTTTAGCATGGGCCAAAGGATACACGCAAAACAGACAGGCTAGAGTCACCTTCCAAGGAGCAAGCTCGGACTTTCTCAGTCTAGAGAATGGAACACCTCAAGGAGGCATACTCAGCCCCTTCCTTTTCAATGTTTTAATGGAAAAATTAGCCACAACCACCCTACCCAATGGAGTTGAAATATTCATTTATGCAGATGATGTCTGCCTAGTCAGCACAGACAGACACAGATCTCACCAGAACATGCAGAGTGCAATAATACAAATTGAAAATAAATGCAAAGACCTAGGTCTAAAAATCAACACTGCAAAGACAAAAGCAATGGCCATCAAACACAGTCTAGACCCAAATGAAATACAGCTCATGGGTGAACCCATTGAATGGGTAGACAATTTTGTGTACCTAGGGTTAGTTAACATAAACAAGCAACTCTCCCACGCAAAGAACTTGAAATACTCAAGCAAAAAGTCAAATGCAGACACAATGCCATGAGGAGGATCACCTCTCTACAACAGGGAGCAGTATATCACGCCCTCAGAACCTTCTACATACAAACAATAAGGTCAACGGTTGAGTATGCCGCACCTGTTCTCACCAGTCTCTCAAGCACAGAGCAAAAGAGCTTGAAGTATTCAAAACAATGCCCTGAGACTCATCACAGGTGCTCCAATGTGGACTAACTTATGCATTCTGAGACATGAAACAAAACTACAGTCTCTGACATACAGAATAGACCAGAGAAACACGTCCATCCTGCTAAAAACCTTAAAAAATGAAAGGAACTGTCCACTAAAAGAGAGATCAAAAAGTGCATTGATCTCCACGAAGATCTAGACCCACCCAAGACATACTCTGGCAACCTTTTAGAAACACTGAGAAGAGTAGGCATGCAAAAGCATGCTGCTGACATCAGAGAAGACTCTCCTCTTGCTGAGTATGTAGAACCAGCACCCTGGAAATCAGAACTCTTCAATATCAACTACACAGTCCTACCGGCAAGCAAAGAAGCATGCACCGTTCAACAGCTGAAACAAGCAGCACAAGATTCAATAAGGAAAACGACAGCCACAAATGAATACTTTACAGATGGATCAGTAGACCTCAGCATTCCTGCAGCGGCAGCAGGAGTCTACTCAACATCACTAAAAGGGAGCTGGAGGCTCTCAGATAACGCCTCCACTCTACAGACTGAGCTGATAGCAATCGCTAAAGCGCTAGAAGACTCTCAACACAAACCAGGAAACACAACTATTCACACCGACTCAAAAGGAGCAATACAAGCCATCACAAAAGGCAAAGCAAAAGAAAATATAAAACTCCTGACAAGTATATGGGCAATTGCTAACATCCACCAAATCAGAAACAGACAGATTACTCTCAACTGGATTCCAAGTCACATAGGAATCCAAGGAAATGAGGAAGCAGACTCCCTTAGCAAAGAGGTGGGTTGCACATTAACAACATAGGTATTAAAATCAGCCACTCACTGACTCAACTTAAAAGCAAAGCCTCAGCATACTGTCAAGTGCAAGAAGAAAGCAAAGTCAGGAGAGCGGTCTTTGGAGGCTCTAACACTGCAAAGTGGTATGTAGACACCACCAGTCTGCAACCACATGACATTCCCAAAGATATGTCAAGAGCACTAGCAGTCATAATTCATCGTCTAAGGCTGGGATACCAATGCACTTGGCAAAAGATAGTAGGCGATCCCAGGCCATGTAAGTACTGCGAAAGAATTCCAGAAGAACCTCTAGAACACTACCTCTTAGACTGTCCAGAAACGGAGCAACTAAGAGATAGGTACATAGGAAATGAACGCACAACCACTCAAATCACAAAGCACATTCTAGCAAACACCCATGAATTAGCAGGTTTCCTATGCTCCTACCCACCACCTAGGTAGGAACAGAACACAACCCTGATGACTGACAGCACATGATGCCAACAATCATGACCACTACCACATCCCAACCTAACCCACATAACATGCAAGACAAAAGAAGACAAACCTCCTTAACAGACATCCCCATTCACCTCTTGCCTCCTTCATCACCCTCCCCGCACGCTCATCACTATCCATCCACCACACTCACCAGACATCACACACCCAAAGAAAGCGGACCGGAAAAGGAACATGTCTCAGAAATTCACGAGCTACCTTACTAGCTAACTGTGCCTACAACTCAAACCTTCATTCTTCCAATCTGTTGGTCTCTCCTACTAGCCAACACTTACTACTATCCAGCTTTTCCTACGACTGAAGGGTACCTTAGGGTTTAAAGGGTTTCAACCTTGCCCATCAAATCCTTCATTCAATATCAAATCACCTTCACCACATCATTCATTGATCACCAATAAAGATTGCATATCCTAAGCATCTCACATCTCATACTAATATGAATTACGGGCTGCTCTGTGAGCAAGAGCCCGTGCTGGCACAAGGCCAGCTTAATCTTAAACAACAACAACAACAACACTGGAATGCTATTACGGGCTGCTCTGTGAGCAAGAGCCCGTGCTGGCACAAGGCCAGCTTAATCTTAAACAACAACAACAACACTGGAAATGTTTACGGGCTGCTCTGTGAGCAAGAGCCCGTGCTGACACAAGGTCAGCTAAATCAAAAACAACAACCACTGGAATTCAGTCCCTCAGCAGTTATCGCTTGATAATGTCCTGTCGATCAGGAGGAAACGTCGCGTTAGAGAGAGAGAGAGAGAGAGAGCCGAGAGAGAGAGAGCGAGAGAGAGAGCGAGAGAGAGAGGAAGAAAGAGGAGAGAAGAGAGAGAAGAGAGAGAGAGAGAATTGTATAAGCAATAATAAATCAAATGACTCAACCGAATTTTACCATGCCCTTTGGTGCGTTGCTCGCCAGTCTAAGCAACAACGAGAAAGCCGTCATCAGAAAGATAGAGAAGACTCTTTATAAGATTAATAGTGCTGAAGCAGCAGTCATTTTTAACAAAACATGTCTACGAGAGGGTCTCCTTCCGATATATATAATCTTATAATATTCAGTAACAGTGAAACCGAGGACATGTCCTCTTGAGTTGATTCAATCACAGACCAAGGTATATTCTATATGCCTTGTTACAGAGTAAACCAGGCAACTCAAACATGGCCTGGCAGAATACGATATGGAAATCAAAATACACTGAAATTGTATTCGAAGATAAGATCAATGTAAATTCTGTATTGTTATACGGACACGATTCATGATATGACTAAGACACTTTATGTTAAATAATAGCAACACGGCCGCTATGCAACTCTATATCCAGCGCTTTTGTTCTTAAAACACGCGCAGACGTCATGGATCCACGTTTGGTTACGTGGAAAGAATGGTCGGCATAGTCTAAAAAGGGCGAGAATAATTTAGGGGTATTAGGAAATGACGAGGAAGACCTAGAAAATGTTGAATGGATGGCGGGAAAGGATTTTTGATAAAGGAAAGGCCTTAATATAGCGATTGTGTGCAAGATGGAAGTGAATGGTGCAGTGTAGGGGGTGGTTCGATGTGCTGCCGATGAGCATTCTGTGTAGGGTGCTTGAAGCTTCTGATGTGGGAGTATTACTGCGAGGGGGTTCCTTCCTACACGACTCAAAATATGAACGTGTCAGTGACCAAAGTCTGTTTTATTTTCTGGAGTCAGCCTTCTCGAGGCAAAACGGTTCCATGCTGAAAAGGAAGAAGCAGCAGCCAAACAGTTCATGAGGTGACCAGTGATTCTGCGGATATGAAACAACCCTTAAATTTTTCTAGATACTGAGATTGCACTATTTACTGTTACCTGTTACAGAATGGTGGCAGCGACTGTTATTGTTTTGTTTTTCGTTAGCTATTTGTTTCGTACTAAAAACGAAAATTGTTTTAGGGATGGTAAAACGACCGTAACTAATGTATTTTTTACTTACTAACCGAGGTAGAGTTTGGCTCGTCAGTCTGGCTACAGTTCTTCATTAAAAAGGAAAGCCCTGACGGTAATATCCTTTTCACAGGCGTCAAGTGTCAAAATGTCCATGACCTAAATTTCATAAGAAACAGAACATCGAGCAATTTCCTCGTTTCTTTTTCGTGTTGCCCTTTCTTCAGAATTCGCTGAATAGCATATCTGTTATGATGATTACACTGGCGTCACAATCAACAAGTCCTTAAAGGTGACACTCAAGGCAGAGCGAATTCCGAGAGGCGTTAATATTGTAATTATTGCTCTTCATTTCTGATCAAGGAACTGAAAATCATAAGGTTTAACCTCCGCTTAAACCACACTGAAATACTTCATTTTTCTTCTCCATTTCCATTCTCTTTCTTTCTCTCCTCTAACTACACAGAGGAACTGGCGTAAGACACTGCGTCACAAGCTGTTGAAGGTAAGTGACGTAACACCTATGGTCACTCACTCGTTAAAAATGTTCGGAAATAACTTCGCACAACCCACCCTCCTCTTCCTTTGGCATCAACTTCTCAATCGCTTGAGAGGCGTGACTTTCTTTCTTTCTTTATTTATTTTCTCTTTAACGTGAGGACCTGTTAGGGGGGTTAGTGATTGAATGGCTGACTCACTCATTAGGAATGAAATAACGTCAGTCACCCGGACAGAGCGGTCAGATGTCCTTATGCAGCCGGAAAAAAAAAGGACAAAGGGAAAGCGTTACAAGATGCTACCATAGAAATCAAAGAAAGGACGAAAGGACTTAAGGAGACGCCAATGTCTCAAGGTATAGGGAATAAACAGATGCATGTTTTGTTATACAAATTTTGTATATTACTTTTAATATATTTAACTTTGTTTTTGTATTTATTTTACCTACAGTTGTGTCACTTTTGTGTTTCTCTAAATTAAGCGACACATTCAATATTTATTATTCATTGCCTGATTCAGATGTCTGTGTAAGTCATACCAAAGGCGCATCGCAAGGTTAGATTACCATCCGCTTGGTCCAGCTTATTTTTGTTTGTTCATATTCTTTCATCTATAGTTTTTGTTGTGTTTTACGGCTCTTGTTCTTTTCTATGTGTTTAAGAAGCTTCATTAGAGAATTCTGTCTCATACTCAGTTGGTTAAGTCGTAAAACCGCTGGCTTTGATGTTTTGTTGAATAACAGTCCCTGACCTCCAGATGCTTTGGGCATAAAACAGCTGAAGATTGCTTGCGCAGCCCTCGCAATATTTTGCTGTGTGCTAAGGGGGCCTTCAGAGACTAAATCTCTCTCTCTCTCTCTCTCTCTCTCTCTCTCTCTCTCTCTCTCTCTCTTTGAATCAAGTTTTCACAGGATCTTCACAAGTCCCCTAATATATGTTCAGTATTCTTGCCAATTTCGTTCTGAATTATAAAAAATTGTCCTCGCAAATTCCCTTAGATTTTGAATCTGTGTTTCTGAACAAAATACGTTTAAGCCTCTGTAAACTGGCTATCTTATAAGAATGTCCAGAATCAACAAGGACTCTTCGTAAAAATCGAAAGGTTTTACATCTATGACATTTTCGAAAAAGGTTCGTGAAATAATATGGAAATGTTCTAAAAGGGATGGTTTAACACATTTCCAACGACGGATTTACTTTCGAGCAAAAGACTAAGAAGCAAATAAAATGAGGATAAACATCATTTTCTTAAAATAGTGAAGACACAAAGAAGAGTTGAGCTATCTAAAGTCATCTCTCCCACAGCAGGGATACTCACTCATCCGCAGAGAGAGAGAGAGAGAGAGAGAGACCTTACCTTACCTTACATCTTGTTCGGGTTGCCCCAGGTCCCTCAGTGTGAGGCACCTCTAATGTCTACCAGAGAGTTGCTAGTACATCTTCCGGTATATTTTGCATCTTCCAATCTTGGATGGTCTGGGATGCAGTTTAGATATTTGTCGAGCTTATTCTTAAACACATCTACGCTCACTCCTGATATATTCCTCAGATGAGCTGGCAACGCATTGAATAGACGCTGCATTATCGATGCTGGTGTGTAGTGGATTAATGTCCTGTGTGCTTTCCTTATTTTTCCTGGTATAGTTTTGGGCACTATTAATCTACCTCTGCTTGCTCTTTCTGATATTTTTAGTTCCATGATATTTTCTGCTATTCCTTCTATCTGTTTCCATGCCTGAATTATCATGTAGCGTTCTCTTCTCCTTTCTAGACTATATAATTTTAAGAATTGTAGTCTTTCCCAGTAGTCTAGGTCCTTAACTTCTTCTATTCTAGCTGTAAAGGACCTTTGTACACTCTCTATTTGTGCAATATCCTTTTGATAGTGTGGGTACCATATCATATTGCAATATTCAAGTGGACTACGAACATATGTTTTATAAAGCATAATCATGTGTTCAGCTTTTCTTGTTTTGAAGTGCCGTAACAACATTCCCATTTTTGCTTTACATTTTGCCAACAGAGTTGCTATTTGATCATTGCATAACATGTTCCTATTCATCATCACACCAAGGTCTTTAACTGCTTCCTTATTTGTGATGGTCTCATTATTAGGTCCCTTATATGCATATAGCTTTCTTTCTCTGTCTCCATAATTTATTGATTCAAATTTATCAGAGTTAAATACCATCCTATTTACCTCTGCCCAATCATATACTTTGTTAAGGTCTCTTTGTAGAGCGTTCCTATCTTCATCACAAGTAATTTCTCTACTTATTCTTGTGTCATCTGCGAAACTACTCACTACCGAATCCTTCACATTATTGTCTATGTCTTCAATCATAATAACAAACAGTATTGCAGCTAACACCGTACCTTGCGGCACACCGGATATTACCTTGACTTCATCCGATTTCTCGTCGTTTGCAATAACTATCTGTTTTCTGTTGTGTAAAAATTCTTTTAACCATCTTCCTACTTTATCCACGATATTGTGTTTTCTAATTTTCTTCGCTAATATATTATGGTCTACTTTATCAAAAGCTTTTGCAAAGTCTAAATAAACCACATCTGTTTCATTTCCGCTTTTCATATTTTTGAATATGTTCTCACGGTGGACTAACAGTTGGGTTTGTGTACTTTTTCCGGGTACGAAACCATGTTGTCCTTTATTAAACAAATTATTTTTTATTAAATGTTTCATAATATTTTTCTTCATTACCCTTTCATACACTTTCATAATATGTGATGTTAGACTCACAGGCCTATAATTACTTGCCTCTAGTCTTGATCCACTTTTGAAAGTAGAGGTAATATATGCTAATTTGTGCTCATCATAAATCTTGCCTGTATCTACACTTTGTCTTAATAATATTGCAAGTGGCTTTGCGATAGAATGAACTACTTTCTTTAACAAAATAGCAGGAATTCCATCAGGCCCTGCAGCAGCTCCATTTTTAATTTCATTAATAGCCTGCACAATATCAGCTTCATTAATATCTATGTCAGCTAAATATTCACTATTTTCATCCCTTACTTCTATATCATTATCTTCATTATCTATTCTAGGGGTGAATTCTCTCTTATATCGTTCTGCCAGTATGTTGCAAATTTCCTTTTTTTCATTCGTTAATCTCCCTTCAATTCTCAGAGGGCCTATTTCTATTCTTCTTTTATTCATCTTCTTCGCATATGAGTATAATAGCTTGGGGTTTTGCTTGATATTTAATAGGGTTTTTTTCTTCCAAGTCCCGTTTTTCATTTTCTTTTGATTGTATAATCTTTTGTTCTGCATTTTCTATCTTACTTTTTAGTTCTATAACTTTCCATGCATTTTTTTCTTTTGCAAGACCTTTTTTCCACTTTCTGATTTTCTGGAACAAGATCCTTCTGTCTCTTGGTATGCATGAATGATGTTTACTTTTCTTCTTCGGTATATATTTTTCCACTATTTTCTCCAATATTTTATATAATATCTCCGTATTTACCCTTATGTCATCACTTACGAAAATGTTATCCCAATCTTTGTTTAATTCTTCATTAATTTCTGACCATTTTATATTTTTTACTGTAGAAGTTGTATTTTCCATATCCTTCCCACTTTTTCATTTCTTGCTTATCTCTATTTTCACTTGCTTTGGAATGAACTGTTAATTCTATGACATTATGGTCTGAAATATTCGCATTATAAACTATTATTTCTTTAACATAATTCATCTCGTTCACAAATACTAGGTCTAAAGTATTTTCCTTTCTTGTTGGCAGGTGATTTATTTGTTGAATGTTGTATTCTAGTAGCATATCTAATAGCTTTTCAAATTGCCTCTTATCTTCTGCACTACTATTACTCTCTTTTTTATATGTATAAGTACAACCACAATCTCCTATTCGTTCTTTCCATTCTACGAAAGGAAAGTTGAAGTCACCAGATAGGAGAATAGTCCAGTCCTTGTGATTTCTACATATATCATCCAATTTTTTCAATTATTAAGTCAAACTCTTTAGTATTAGGAGGTCTATATATTACTATGTTCATCAATTTTTCAGATTCAAATTCTACGCTATTAGTTCACATTCTGAGTTACTATATTTCTCATATATTTTTCCTTGTTTTTTGTCTTTCCCATATATTGCGGTTCCCCCTTGATTCCTATTTTTTCTATCTGATCTATAAGTTTGGAACCCTTTTATTTGATCATCATTCCCAGTCTCTTGGGAATACCAGGTTTCACTTATATTCATTATATCTATTTTCTTTTCATTTTGGGTTAGTTCTTCTAAGTACTCTATTTTTCTTTTTGAGTTACTCGTAACTAAACCCTGCGCATTCATCACTATGATGGTTTGCGTGTTTTCTCCTTCATTTAATACTGGTAGTAATAAGGATTTTCCATGTCTCTTTCCTGTTCTGGTATGTTGTTCTTTTTTCATTTCCAGAAATTCTGACATTAAAAAATCCAACTTTTCCATAATATTTGATCTTCCTTCATCATAATTATTCATTTTGTGTCTGAATCTGCAATTTTCCGTTTTCTGCAATATCCTCTTGCATAATAAATACAGTTATTATCTCTTGAGTAGAATTTCGGAGCTGATGCTTTGAAATTTTTTGCTGACACCTCTGCATATCTCATTGGTGGTTTGCTTTTCTCTTTTACCTGATATTCTTGATTTCTCTCTTTATTTGTTTCTTTCTTATTTTGGATTTTATTACTTGGTTGGTTATTTATTTGATTATGATTCATGGCTACAGGGTGCATATATTTGCATTTTTTGTCGAACTTACATCCTTTTCCTTCTTTTAGGTTTTTACATATTTTTGGATGCAGATCTCTGCAATCATCCCCATATCCATCTAAGTATGCACATTTACCATATATTTCATAGTTTTGACATATCTTAGGATGTTTGTAGTAACATCTTTCTCCAAATCTGCAATTCCCTCTTTTCAAAAGGTTGCAGATTTTGTCTTTCTTGTCTATTTTTTCCTCTTTCCCGTCATTGTATAGATCTGGGTAGAGCCTCTTCGGGATTTGCTTTTCTGTTGTCATATCGTAATTTATTTCTTCGTAGGTATGCTGCTTTATTGCCTCATATGTAGTATCAATGTTTTCTAGGCATGTGTCTTATGTGTGTATATATACATGGTATTTACTATATGTATATATGTATACACACACACACACACATATATATATATATATATATATATATATATATATATATATATATATATATATATATATATCTAATAAAAGGAGCCCATAAAAACACCAAAAATGTAGAGAGAAAAGTACTATATTTCAGTCTCTGAAATATAGTACTTTTCTCTCTACATTTTGGTGTTTTTATGGGCTCCTTTTATTAGATGGAATTCTGTTGTTACAGAACATTTTTACCAGTCATATATATATATATATATATATATATATATATATATATATATATATATATATTATATACATATACATATACATATAAAATATAAGAATCAACATTCATAGTTTTTTAGTGTATGTATATAATATATTTATTTGTATTAATTCAGGATTAAAGCTCTCTTTCTCTTTGCGCTTCTACGAAGATCAGTATTTTTATCAATAAGTTCCTTTCGTTCCTCCTAAATACTATTTCTCGCATTATAGGAGTTTTATAAGGTAGAAGGTACCCTTTTATCCAGTTCTGTAAGCAATTATTAGCTTAAGTTTATAATGAATTATAACTTAGTCTGTTTAGTATGTTCCCTTATCCTCTGATAGACTAGATAATAGATAATTGAAATAAAGTTGTATTATACGTAGTTCTAGGGTTTGTAATCCATGACTACACTCGGCGTGGGCAGCAGAGCAAATCTAGAACAGAGAAAATACAGGGAATCGTGAGAAGTCCTGATATTTTGATCTTGATGTGGCTTAACTTACATTTATTACCCTCAACGGCAATTATGAATGTCGTAAAATAATCAAAACTGCCAGCAGGGAAAGTAAAGGAAAGCTAAGAAACGTGGGAAGGGTTCAAAACGATACACGATGAATGTACTTAAACAAGAAGACAAACCACTTGTATGCAAAATTAATAAAACTTCGTATGCTGTAAAATAAATAAGCGTACATGATATATAAATTATAACCAGCATGTCATTTGATTGACTCATGCAATGCCAGATTTCTTCTTGATAAGATGAAAAAAAAAAACGAAGATATATTTGTTCAAATAGAAACGTTTAGCATTTGGGAATAACGGGATGAATTCATTTAACTTCCGTTTTCATTTCTGTTCTCGTCTGACAGAAACGTTTTAGTGAGCACTTCTGTATCGGCTGTCTCTGATGGGAGTTGGGGGTAGGAAGGGGGAGGGCGGATTTGGGGTTGCAGAACGTGGCGTACTATAAAGGGAAAGTGGCGCGTTATAAACACACCACACCAGAAGAAAAGATAACAACCGATGCCTTTTAACGACAATGGAGTCGCGATAAAACCGCGTTAATGTTGTTAATGAATAAAGCTTTTATTTGTCTGCCTTCCCCACACGTCTGGCAAAGCTCCCTCAACAAGCCTCGCGGGATGATGACACGAAAAAGTCAAGAGGTCAGATTGTCTTCCATTGATATCAAGCGGGTCGTTGCAATAAGCAGCTGCAAGCAAGCAAGGTTGAGCCGGGTTAGCAACACAACTACTCGACCGTAAAAGAAAAAAAAAAAAAAAAAAAAAAAAAAAAAAAAAATTAAAATTGCCATTCTGCATTCGACCATACGCAACATCGGCAATATAAAAGTTAACGAAAACAGAAACGAGAAAGGAATATAAATATGATAGCCTACTTCGATATCATTAAAGAAAAATAAAATACAAAGCAATGCCAAAGGTACCTAAGAAACTACGGTTACCTATTAAAGGGTACACAACTGCAAATATGAGTCTTAAGATGCGCATCGTGTGATAAATGTGACTTAGCTTAAGCAAGAAAGAAAGAAAACGTGGGTGAGGCGTCATAAATAATACTCCAAGAACATCAAATCAGAACACGACTTGCAGAACATGGTAATTATCGTACTCGGCAACATGACAAAAAACTTACGCAGCGTAGCAATCATCTAGTTTCAGATCTGCTCCTCATATGTGCTTATTTGAAAACAGCGTGGAATATCTTATAAAGAAATTTGGTAAGTGTATGTGTGTGTGTATGTACCAATTACTTGAAGCATTTGTGACTCACTCCATGTCACTCAATATAAAAGGAAACATTTCACCGAATCTTCATTAGTATTTTGATGGGGTATTCCCTCCTCAAAGTTCGTCCTTCTCGAATTGTAACTGCTGTGGAATTTCCGAGATCAGTTCTTCATCTCTGTTCTTTGTCGAAAATGCGTTGCAGCACTTTGTCGTAAGTGAGGGTTACTTAGCCTTGACTATCTGCCTTTCAGCGAAAACGAGCTTTTATTTATGTCGATCTCTGAACAACGGCCTGTCTTTGCAAGCCCAAAAGGGTTCACATGAAGACAGTTCCACGTCGCGAACAATTTGACATTGGTTCTGTCACCAAGTTTGGGATATCCAGCGCAAAAACTGGCGAGATACAAAAGTGAGCCTAGAGAGTCCACTTGTGATGAGACTAAACTCTTACAAACTTTGAGGCTATAGGGATCAAACCCTGAACTGACAATGGGGGGTTAAACGTTAGCCCTTAAATATGCATGCCACAACCTTACGAGATATTTGAACAGATTTATATTCTCAAATACAGAACTCCATAAATATTTTATATATATATATATATATATATATATATATATATATATATATATATATATATATATATATAGAGAGAGAGAGAGAGAGAGAGAGAGAGAGAGAGAGAGAGAGAGAGAGAGAGAGAGAGAGATTATCAGACCACCTCCTAAAATAACTTCCAACATCACACGTCAGATATGAGCCCCCACACACAACAAATAAACAGACACAGGAGGAAAAGACTGAGTTGATTTGAAAATGAAAACAAACTGGAGCTTCCTATGTCCCACCCACCTGCCAAAGCGATAGAATGCAACACCCAATGGGATCAACGTGAACGCATCTTGACAATTTTATATCTTCACTACTCGTGATGTCTTGAATGGCAGAGTGGATTAGTTTTACGTGTAATGATCAGGCAGCAAGTGCTTGGCAAGTCATTTTTCTCTAGTTATTCCCTCATGCGATGATTTATGTATTTGAGTCTTCCGTTGAATTGACGATATTGCCTTTTCTGTTCAGTTTTTCATGAATTCATTTAAATATTAGTCCTTGTTTGATTTCATTTGAAGGTTTATTTGAGTATTTTGATCTTCAATTAATCTAGTAGATATATACTATGTTTCCTGTCACATAGCCAAATACATTAGTCATTCATTAGCCAATGAAATAGTTAATATGTAGATGACTATGCTTTCTAGTTATGAGGTAATAAATCTACTTCTCTATCTGACAATTCTTTAAACTTTTCAGTAATTTATTATATAAAAAAAACTTAATCACTAGTTTACAGCAAATATCAATAATATATCAACCATAAGAATATTTATCTATTAAATAATGTACCTTCTTACAAATTATTCTACAGAACCGATAATCCAATTATTTATATATCAGACTTTCAAAAATTACATATCTTCCTTTTTCAGTCCGTAAGTTCCTACTAGGTCATCTTGATCGGCTGGTTAATTTCTCTACTAATTATCACCGATTTTGCAATAAAATAATTTCATCGTCTATTCCCGCTCTTTTAATTACAAAAGAATCTTGAAATTTCAGAATCTGTTGAGCTGAAGCGTTTATTCTATCATTAATACATTAATTTTCCATCTCTAATATCATTCGAAAAGACCGTCATCTCTAAGGGATAATATTTTTCATTTGCCGAAGAGAGAGAGAGAGAGAGAGAGAGAGAGAGAGAGAGAGAGAGAGAGAGAGAGAGAGGGAGAGAGAGAGTCTCTCGATGTATCTGCAATGCTTTAACGTATAAATTCTTGAAAACTTTAATATATAATAAAGTGAATTCTAACTTTCTACTTGTTCAGACTTTTTATATCTACACCATTCTCTCTCTCTCTCTCTCTCTCTCTCTCTCTCTTCTATCTGGGTAACAATGTTTTTCTCTTCTTCATCCAGATATTGTACAGAAAAAACTGTCAGATTTATAGGTTTTTCTCATTCTCATCTTTTTTCAACCCTTTGGGAGAGCAAGGTTTCCCAACTTTTTAAAGAACGGCCGAGATTAGAATTTGGTTCTTCAGATGTTTAAAAAAATGCCGCCACACTACTTATCATGAAACCAGATCAAGATTTTGGTCTTAATTTTCTGCTGGAAAAAGTTTCAAACTCGATGAAAGCCAAAACAAACAAACAGGCCATGAGGATGGGACAGGAAGACTATATGATCATATTACAATAAGTCTTCATGAATATCCTGTTTTGGGTGAATTCTTCGACCACAATCATTTCATAACTTTTACCATTATATAGTGTATTGCGCTGTTATTGCTTTCATAATAAGAAAACGAAAGGGGAGGAGGAGGAGGAGGAGGAGGAGGAGGGAGGTAACCGGATTCATCAAGGAATACTCTTACCTTGAACCTTAACTGTTTTAAGTACACCAATTCTGACAATTTTAACGGAAGTGGTATATGTCCTAACCCCAGGTAGGTTTCATCAGGGTTTAAAGAAAACGGACATGATACAACCAAATCATTTCGGTTCACCTTATATATTTTCTATAGTACTTCCCTTTTGCGTCACGGAATCCGGAATCGGCGCTTCGAAATTCCAATTTTCGGCTCTCGGGTTTTTTCAGGCTTAACGATTGTGAGATATCCGTTTCTCTGGAATCATATCCGTAGCTGAGAGAGAGAGAGAGAGAGAGAGAGAGAGAGAGAGAGAGAGAGAGAGAGAGAGATTGACGGCACATTTACAAAGTTTTAAGTGATAAGTCTTGAAAGCTGCAATAAATAATAAAGTTAAATTTATCTTTGCCATTTTTCATGTCCAGACCTCTCTCTCTCTCATTTGACAAACGATGACTTTCCACATATACTGTTCCGGAAAAATCTCAGAATGATAAAAACGTCCACAACAGTTTTTTTTTAATTACTTCTATTTTCAAATGTTTTTTTAATTACTTCTATTTTCAAATGTTTTTTTTAATTACTTTTATTTTCAAATGATTTTTTAATTACTTCTATTTTCAAATGTTTTTTTAATTACTTCTATTTTCAAATGTTTTTTTAATTACTTATATTTTCAAATGTTTTTTTAATTACTTCTATTTTCAATTTTTTTTAATTACTTCTATTTTCAAATGTTTTTTTTAATTACTTCTATTTTCAAATGTTTTTTTAATTACTTATATTTTCAAATGTTTTTTTTAATACTTCTATTTTCAAATGTTTTTTTAATGACTTCTATTTTCAAATGTTTTTTTTTTTTTTTTAATTACTTTATTTTCAAAATTTTTTTTTAATTTAATTCTAACTTTTTGAAATGTTTTTTTAATTACTTCTATTTTCAAATGTTTTTTAATTACTTCTATTTTCAAATGTTTTTTTTAATTACTTCTATTTTCAAATGTTTTTTTTAATTACTTATATTTTCAAATGTTGTTTTTTAATTACTTCTATTTTCAAATATTTTTTTTTAATTACGTCTATTTTCAAATGTTTTTTTCATTACATATATTTTCAAATGTTTTTTTTAATTACTTCTCTTTTACATCCTTACAAACAAAATGGTTTTCCCTTTTTTGTCCACCAAGGATAGAGAAATCAAAACGGTAAGACCAGTTTGGTTTTATTAAATCTTTACCTGCAATTTACAAAGTTGGCACTAAACTTGAGACAAGATATTGGACGAAGATTTTGTGCAAAATGGTCTGCTGAAAATTTCGTACTCTAACACCAACCAAACACAAACAAGCAAAAAGGGGAAGACGTGGGGAGAGAGAGAGAGAGAGAGGAGGAGAGAGAGAGAGAGAGAGAGAGAGAAGGGACGACCGCAATCATATTACATTTCCTGAACGTTCATTCCGGCTCTGGGTGAAATCTTGGACAACAATGATTTCGTGCCTTTCACGGGCTAATCGTGTATGGCGTTGGCGTTGACAAGAAAATAAAAAAAACGAAAGGCTGAAAAAGGTAAGCAAATTCATGAACAGAAATAAAATAATTTTGAACCTCGCCGCTTCAGTCCACCAATCTGACAATATTAACGGAAACGGTATTCGTCCCAATCACAGGTAAGTTTCATCAGCATCTGCTTAGGATATGAGTATGCAGAAACCGGACATGATACAACCGAGGTATTTCATTTCATCTTATATTTTACTATACTTCCCTTTTGCGTCACGGAATCCGGAACCGACGCTTCGTAATTCCAACTCTTAGTTCTCGGGGCTTTTCGGCCTCCAGGATTGTGAGATACCCGTTTCTCAGGAACCGTATCCGCAGAGAGAGAGAGAGAGGAGAGAGAGAGAGAGAGAGAGAGAGAGAGAGAGAGAGAGAGAGATCTTAGCCAAAGGAATTTAGCCTTCGAGATCACTAACACAGTGTGAGGGGAAAAAAAAAGTGTACCTTAAAAGAAAAAAAAGCAAAAACGTCACAACATATCTCGAGGAACCAATCGGTGATGACTTCCAGGGGCTCGCTCAAATTATGTCAGCGCTTCCTCGAACACTGGGAATTATAGAATTAATGATGACGTCAAAAGACCTGATTATTGCGTTATATAACATGCTTCTCACACAGTGTTTGCGCGGCTGAGTGGCATCTTAATCGGCATAAAAAAAAAAAAAAAAAAAAAACTTGAATCGCGTTCCTTACCTTATATTGTTACTGAAATAACTTGCAATTATAACGCGGTACATCACATTTTGCAATCATCAATTAGTACGATATATGTAACATTGTTTACTGTGATGCCACAATATAAAATACGACGTATACTTCGACCTTGCAAGGTGAAAGTTTAGCAACTAACTGAAGCGACTGAAAGAAGATCCGTCACTAGTGCTTTTAAAATCATTCCAAATCACAGGCAACAGGACAGAACTGTGCCGAAAAACCATACGGAAAACGCAACTGCATACGTCCATTTCCAGGGATTAACTGCCCCCAAGGTAACACTCGATATTAGCTACAAAACTATCGCTTGCCAACGGGAATTTTTAGTGACGTAAAATACAATGTACTGGACGTAAACAATGGATGGGTGGGTCCGACATGAGTGAGAACGAGTTTCATCGGGTAACATGGATGGGAGGGTGCCTATACTGAATGGGAGGGAGGAGGAGCCAAGCGGCCACTGGGCCCAAAAGGCAGTGGGAAGGGAAAGGAAAGATAAAACTTATTCAAGGTGGGGCTGCTGCAGCCGAGCGGGAACCGTCTTTGGTCATCCCTCTTCCTGTCTCGGTGACTTACAGTAGTACACTGGTCCGACTCCGTCGTCGGCCGACTCCGGACTCACTCGACTGTTCAACGGCTCGGCTCATTGACTCGACAGGTCCCGTTGCGCTAACATCTATCTTGGGTCGATTAAGAGGTGAGTGTTGTTTCATAATTAAGAGTGAATTACTTTCATTAATCTACGACAGCAGCAAGTGAGAGACTTATTCATTTGAGTTTACAAGTGAGTGTTTTAAATCACGAGCCTTCAGGTGAGCGTTGTCGAATATATAATTTGCGTCTGCAAGTAAATGATGTTTAGTTATTTAAGTCATCGGGTGAATGTTGTTTGCCGACACTAGAAGTTTTCATTAGTTAAAGTCTACAGAGACACAATATAGCACAGACGAAACGAGGTTATAATACTCTATTTAATTTACGAATATACTGCTTGTGATGGGCACATTACCAAATAAACGTGGCATCTTCGTGGACGCATAATCATGTTCCGAAGCAATGAGTGACACAGTAACATCAGTTGGAATTTTTCGTTGCGAATGCGAGTGATGATAAAATGGTGTTAGCGACGAAACGAGAAACCGACGTATCTCTGTTGTGTGAAAGTAAGAAGATAAAGCAAAGGTAAAACGACAGTTTTACTAACAGTTGTAGTACCATCGTGGGTTCTCTCAGTGATAAGATTAGTAAGTTAATCCAGATTAGACGTAAACAAGATAAAGGAATAAGGAAAAGTACGGTGCCACAACTCTAAAGAAATGGCAGGTTAACTTCTTAAACGAAGAGAGGCTACGAGGATCATCCACTGTGGAGAGATATGAGCATTTATGGCATGGAAAAATGGAAGGACTCGCAGCGTTCGAAGACGTACGCCTATTAACGAAAATTTGGACAAAATTTAAACTTAAACGAGAAAAAGACCGTTGGAGGACATAAATTGACCACAAGTCTGCTTAGCTTATCTCTCTTTTATTGGAGTTTGGTTTATTTCACTCTGTACCTTCCGTGCTAAGTTAAATGATTTTCCTTGAGAAAAATAAACACACACACACACCCACACACACACACACACACACACACACACATATATATATATATATATATATATATATATATATATATATATATATATATATAAATTACAGTATGTGACAATGAAATCTAATGCCAAATTCTAATATTCATGAAAATTCAGTAAATCTCCAACATTAGCTATTTGCATGATCCACCTCATCCAATGTCGGCGAATTCCCCCCCCCCCCCCCCCCCGCCCCTCCCCAAAGTTTGCTATTTGTAAAAGGTATTGTAAGACCATGTCCGGGGACGGACTGCATTACTACCGAAGGAAAAATCGCTACACTTGGGTTTCGAGTATCTAAGGGCAGCTTGATACATGGTTCTCAATGTGCCAAAATAACTGGTAAACAAGACCGGGTATATACCAAGTTTCACGGGGAAACTGGAAATATATAAGGCCTCCGAATTACAGAAGAAAGCGGAAAGCGTTTTTTAAAGTGCTAAATGAAAATTGAAAACATAACTTGCTGGAGAAAAAACAAACGGAAAACACGCGCCTTTAAATGATGCGGAGATAGAGAGAGAGAAAAAAAGATGTTTTCTAACTCGTCAGGGAAAATTAGAAGCACAGGATTTACAAGTGCATGGGAGGAAAATCGAAATACGTAACTAGATAGTCTACTAAATAAGAGAACTATAATTAGAAGTTCCCCAAAATGTATACCGCACATTTATACGGTTCTCCACTCCGCGAACATTACCGTCAATTCTAGCACTGGAGACATACCGCTACTATAAGCTAAACTAAGGTATACCCTACTACCCTGTCCCTGCTGGTGGTGCTTCTACTCTCGGACACTCTTAAGCTACTTAAAGAGTGCGTTTAGAATGAGACTTAGAGAAACATATACATGAAAATCCAGCAGACGTTTTGGGAATCAGTTACTTTACGTAGCAGTTTTTTTTTCTTCCCCTTTTAGGGGCGGGGGGTGAATTGTCATTCTGGGAAGTCCCTAGAAATGCCTTGGCATTCACAAAAATATGAAATCTTAAACAGGGTTCCAAGTGTCACGGGAACGATTGCATTTAGAAATACAACTTTGTCTGTGTGGTGTTTTTACGTTGCATGGAACCAGTGGTTATTCAGCAACGGGACCAACGGCTTTACGTGACTTCCGAACCACGTCGAGAGTGAACTTCTATCACCAGAAATGCACGTCTCTCACTCCTCAATGGAATGGCCGAGAATCGAACCCGCGACCACCGAGGTGAGAAGCAAACACCAAACCAACCACGCCACTGAGGCGCTAAATACAACTTGTAAGTGTCATACAAACAACTTTGTAAGTGTCATACAAACACAAGAGGCGCATGGCCTACAGATGTCAAAGACATGCTGGAAATACCTGTTTCAAGAGCCTAGAAAATAACCGGAAACGTGGTTCCAGTAAAGAGACATATTTCCCAAGTGCTAAAACATTCAAATATATTGGTTTTCAAAACAATGTACACGTGCAGTTTTGGTCTGTGTGTGTGTGTGTGTGTGTATGAGAGAGAGAGAGAGAGAGAGAGAGAGAGAGAGAGAGAGAGAGAGAGAGAGGAGGTAATCTAAGAAAAACAAAATGCGGCAAAAGAAGAAACTGAACTGACCAATTTGTTGTACATTATAAACAGGAGAGAGAGAGAGAGAGAGAGAGAGAGAGAGAGAGAGAGAGAGAGAGAGAGAGAGAAATCCGCAATATAATGCTGTAAAGCTAGTTTTCCTATCTTGTGGAGAGATGAGATTTTGTTTTGCACGGGAACCAAAAACACTGGGTGTCAACCAGTGCAGCCAACAACTATCCATATCAACAAACACACATAAAGGTAATGTAAACAAGCAAACTCTCATGCAAACTCACATGTTTTCAGTGCAAACAAACGGTTGCTCGCTAATGCAAACACGCACACCAAAAAATTAATACTTTTCCTGAGAGCGTTAAGCAAAGATGTCAGGAGCTAGGTGGTCTTTTGAGATTATTAACATGTCCTGTTTATCTCTCGCTGATTTTTCTAAACTTTAAGGTTGGACTCCTGATTTGCAAGATGTCTTACCTTATAATTTCATAGCATTATTATTATTATTATTATTATTATTATTATTATTATTATTATTATTATTATTATTATTATTATTATTATTCTGTTGAATAAAATGGCAGAATTCAGCGAATTAATCTTATATATTACTTAATAATTAGCCAATATTCATATTGGGAATAATGCTGAAAGTGGTGTTTTATTTAGAACAGGATTTATTAGTAAAAAACTGACATTATCAGAATACTGGTGTATGGAAAGGCGTTCCTCAGGTCCAGGTCAAGCAGGAGTCGTCGTCAGTGTTGGTATCATTCCATAAGCGAGGTCAATGTCAGGCCGGGCTCGCCTCTGGTATTCATCTGGTATTAATGCTGGTGTACCTCTGGCTTATCGCGACGTTTCGACCTTCTCTTGGGTCATCTTCATAGTTCCTTTCCACTCACCAGTATTCTGATAATACCAGTATAATGATAATATAAGTTCTTGACTAATAAATCCTGTTCTAAATAAAATACCACTTTCCAATATGAATATTGGACAATTATTAAGAAGTATCGCTGAGCCAGAAAAGCGAGTAATAAGAAAAATATAAAAGATAATATATAAGATTAATTCGATGAATTTTGCCATTTTATTAAACAGAATTTGTTTAAAAGAGGATCTTCTTCCAAATTATTATTATTATTATTATCATTATTCTGTCACAGTCCTCCAATTCAACTGGGTGGTTTTTATAGTGTGGGGTTCCTGGTTGCATCCTGCCTCCTTAGGAGTCCATCACTTTTCTCACTATGTGCACTGTTTCTAGTAGCACACTCTTCTGCATGAGTCCTGGACCTACTTTCGCATCTAGTTTTTCCAGACTCCTAGTGTTCCTATGGTTATGGGTACAATTTTCACTGGCATATCTCACATCATTCTTATTTCTATTTTCAGGTCTTGATACTTATCCATTTTCTTTTTCTCTCTCTCTTTCTCTTCTACTTTGGTGTCCCATAGTATTGCGACATTAATGAGTGATATTTTCTTCTTGATTTTGTCAATCAACGTCACGTCTGGCCTATTGGCACGTATCACCTTATCTGTCCTGATACTTTAGTCCCGGATGTTCTTTGTCCGATCGTTTTCTATCACTCACTCGGGTTGGTGTTCGATGATTATTAGTATTAATTATTCAGAAAGTGAAACCTATTCATATGGAAAAAGGCCACCAAAGGGACCACTAAATTAAAATTCTACCTTCCAAAGAATATGGGGTTCATTAGGAAATAGTAAAGGGAGGAGGTAGAGGGAAATACAGAACGAAGAGACCCCACTTATAAAAAAAAATGATAAATTAGCAAATAGATAAAAATGTATAAGAAGGCAAAAGGGGAATAGTATTAGTGTAGTAATGTATTGAACTTCTGAATTTCCAGTTGATGAGTATATTATCATTTTACTAATTTATTGGATGTCCACGTAATAAGGACAATCATGATAATCATCATTATCACCATTATTACACTATATATATATATATATATATATATAATATATAGATAATATATATATATATATATTATATATATTATCTATATATATATATATATATATATATATTATATATATATATATATATATATATGTATACAATTAACTATAATTACTTTTTATATTATAATACAAATAATTACCCAGTTATGTGAGGAAACGAAATTCCTTTATAGGATCTCTATCTCTCTCTCTCGACGAGATTAATTAATTCAGTTAATGTGGAATTTGCTTTTCTTATTACAGTCTCTAATAAAATTTATTCCAAGTCTGTCTGGCTGGAATTCTCTCAGTAATAATAAATTAGGCAAGTTTACGCATTTGTTCCTTCATAACAATGATTAAGATAACTCTCTCTCTCTTCTGGAGTTTTCATAGGTAATAGGGAATATACCTGGCCCTCACCTTGTACGACTGTATCAACAGCACCCTTTCGTAGGAATTATTACAGTTCCACTTTCAAGTGTCAGTAAGTTAAGTATATCTTAGTTTAACCAGACCACTGAGCTGATTGACAACTCTCCTATGGATGACCCGATGGATTAGATATTAGCAACGGGGACCTACAACTTACTGTGAGATCCGAACACCATTAAATCACCAGAAATAAATTCCTCTGACTCCACGTTGGCAGAGGGAAGAATCGAACTCGTGACTACCGTATAGGTTAGGGGCGGGTTCGCGTCTAGTGTCAGTAATATAGCATCCTTTCGGAGGGTGATATTTCAGTTCTTTGCTCTAAATCTGCTTTTACGTAATGATTATATAACAGTGTATTGTAAGTAGTGTGGTAGCAGTGACGTACAAGCCTAATACATTTATATATGAAGCTGATGCTTATTTACATACTCCTAAATTCGTACTAAGTTTTTGTTTTGGGTGGGTGGGTGGATGGCGCTGTAGAAAATTCAAATTCTATCAACATACTAACGTAATATAATTGATAACAAATATATTAAACGCAGAATGAGACAAGTACCGAGAATTGTTTATGCTTATAGGAATATAGAAGCCGTGATACTCCATAAAGGAGCACTCTAAAATAGGACTGCTTCTACTCTTCTGAATACGGTTTAACGAAATATTACTTGCTTCCATGTAAGCTCATACAAACTGAAATTAGTTTGCTGGGCACTACATGGAGTAGCATTTTTACCTATCACGGCTTGTACTAACTACTTCCCTTGTTTTCAGTGTCCTTTACATCTGCCCTTACATTTTATTCATTGAAACTAATAGTCCTATTTTCTACATGCATTTGTTGAAGACAGGACTGAAGAAACAATCTTTGTTATTATTATTATTATTATTATTATTATTATTATTATTATTATTATTATTACCAAGATTCGTGTTATATTTTGAAATACATATGTATATCTATTACATATTCACGAATTCATCTGAATCATCATCATGACCACCATTTTTATCATTATCAATATAAACGAGTTTCTTTAACTGCATAACTGTTTTTATTACAAGTTTATGTAACAACGCAACAATGTTTTTTTTTTTTTTTTTTTGTTTTTTATTTTTGCATCGCGCAAATTATAGTAGATAAGCTTAACAAAGCAGATTCGACTAATTGCTTAATCATGAGGTTCGTTCCCAAAAAGTACCATAAGGGTTCGAAGTACAGTCATGAAGCTAATGTGCGGGTAACTGTCTTTGAAGCATAGGTTAAAAATTTTATATGAACAATATCTATCTATCTATCTATCTATCTATCTATCTATCTATCTATATATATATATATATATATATATATATATATATATATATATATATATATATATATATATTCCAACAGGCAAGTTGGAGTTTGAATATGAATCTTTCTAGAGAGAGAGAGAGAGAGAGAGAGAGAGAGAGAGAGAGAGAGGGGGGGGGGGGGGGGGGGAATCACATTAATAATACTACAACTTTCAGGTTTTCCTCCATTTTGCCTATTATCGTTTAACGCAAAATATATTTCTTTTTTTTTCTCTCATAAATAAAGTCTCTCCACGTCAACCTTCTTCTGCCCAACTGGGAACCGACCCTCTTAAAACCGTTTTTATTTCTCTAACAAAATTTTCTATTCCCTATAATGCCATAGCTCCAGAACAAAAATAATTCATTTACTTTTTAAAAAATTCAAGTCGAAATTTTAAGCTTAAATTCCAGTTTACTGTAAATCCTAGTTGAAGCAAAGCCTTTTATTGCCTTTATTTTAAAGAAACAAGTCTGCTATATGAATGTCGCAACAGACCACGATCTTTCGCCAGAGATTTCCCAAATGTTCTATAATTTATTTTTCATTCAAATTCCTGTACTACAGAAAGTGACGAGATTAAAAGTCTGAAGGCACTTTATATGTATATTTGACTCCCAAAGTAACAACGTATAAACAGCACAATTAATGTAGGTTTTTTTAATTGGGGAAGGATCGGACAAGATTTACCAGTGAAGTTTCATTTGAATTAAGAGAGAAATTTTAAAACAGCAACAGTGACATCTCTTCAAGGAAATAATTTTTTTTTTCATAACAAGCTGCTGAAAGAGCGCAATATTAGAAGAATTCATAGACATGCAAACAAATTCCATAATGAAGGAAATAAACTGTACACATGAGAAGAACAAAAATATTGTATATGGGAAAATAAAAAAGTAAACTGTTCGGAAAGTCGATATAAATGTGTGAAGGGAAAACAACCCTATACATTTGTGCGAAGCTATAAGGCAAACAGTAGAAACAATTCTCAATCAAATTTCCAACTGCAAAAACTAACAGGTGTACAATTAAAGTCTTAATCAAAATATATAAAATGTTAAAAAAATGCTTCCCCATATAATATCCTTTTCATTGTACACTTAATATCAAGCTTTCTTTTTACTAAACTAGTACACCAACCTGACTTATTGATGAATAACATGTTTTATACTGCAGTTAGTACCAGCTTGGGTTGCTTACTCCCAATATCTGGCATGTCCATGACTAATTATTTCTCTATCAATCTTTTCCTATAGCTTTTAGGAAAACTAGGAGAATGTCCCTTTCGAAATCACGTAACAGATTTTTTCATACTTTCGTGTCCTATCCTTTATTATATGGAAAACACCACGGGAAATGTGTTTATAGCCTTTTATGTATGTAAGTGTGTATGTATGTATATTAGGGCTCGTGCCTTGTATGATAAGGCGCCCTATGAGGTAATGTTAGACTAGCGATAATCTTACGCTAAGTCGGTTGGTATTGCACTTCCATCTTCAATGGAGTGTCTGGGGGTTTGTAGATCACTTACGAAGTCGGTATTATCTTTACGACGATGTGTTAAACTCATGGTTCGGTGAGGTTCTTGTAGAAAACACTAAGTATAAAAAATTATATATTCTTCTGAAGTTTTACATGGTGAAGATCAGGTATGATTGTACAAGTCTTCTAATAACGATAGCTTGATCGCTTCTGCCAATGATGATGGCTAATCCTATTCCTCTACATGATAAAGCTTAGGTAAAGAGGTACAGGTCTTCTAATGACGATAGCTAACTCTGTTCTACTGTCTACCATCTCTGTTACAAGTTATGAAGGAACAGACAGTAGTTCGAACATATGAACATACAATCCAAATGACATAGTTTCATACGAACACACAATCAAAATGAGACACGCTACAGATCACGTAGGCGGTAGTTGTCTCAAGCAGGGAGCTTGGACTAATGTTTATAAACAATTGAATGACTACAGGTGACGGCATGTTATCTTAGCCTACATACTTATTGTATACGTCATCTTTAGCGTCTCTAGTCTGATCACATTCCTGCAAGCAATCTGGTTGACCTCTTTAGTTTTAGACTTTTATATATGGATGGATAACATTCCATATTTTTATTATGTAAACACTTACATCAGCTCGGTCAGCTACCAAAACCAACTACTGAATATTACTCAAACTTGACTTGCATTTGACTTATAGGAGTGTGATACAGACACTATGTGAATATATATATATAAGTAAATAAAAATTCATGGCGTAAATGAATTGATTCAAGTAATAAAATATAAAACAATGATATTGGTACTTAATAGTGATCACGTGATATATAATGATACAGTTTTTCACTTCATCTCTTTAAGATACTCATGCTACAGAAAATACTAATGTACTCTGATAATTGCATAGAATGAAGATTAACATGATAAAAATCATATTTTAACTGATAAAAAATTTCATATATGAATTGATAACATTATTAATGTTTATGCTGAGTGATTCGTTGATTTTTATGCTAACTGTTATATATCTGATTCATTAATCAATATACTAACTCATATATAACCGCAGATATTGGTAAGATATAAGGTAACAGATTGATTATAGGCTACCTGATTTGTTTATACATATGCATATGGATTCATATAATTATGATTAATATATGTGCACTTTAAATAGATTCCTATTGGTACACGCAAAGATATATTTCGATTCGTTATTATGATCATTTAAGTATAGATTCCTAGTCGTACACGCATATATTTCGATTCTGTTATTTATGATCATTTATATATAGATTCCTAGTGCGTACACGCAAAAAAACATATTTCGATTCTGTTTATTTATGATCATTTATATATGTAGGATACATGACCGAGGTTATACTACTTCACATTTAACTAGCTTTCGAACAACTTTTCGTCCATTACACAGTTCCAGACAACCACCTATAGCCAATGAAACGGCCTTTTTCAATGGTTAAAACAAGGGGAAAATTTGCCTGGGCGGGTCCAACGTTCTATTTTGCGCTCATACTTATTCTCTGCATCCTAAGCTACACGATTACGTTCGCGATGAATAGATCATCCCAGCACGAGTCCTTCGCCAGCAAAGTAGAGTTGAATATCCTTCGGGTCGTAATTGTCGGAAGTATGTCCCATTCGTAGTCGATTCCGACAGCCGCCGGAGCATTCCGCATTAAAACGAGATTAACGACGAGATACGGTGTCGGTCGAAGAAGTCCATGAAATTCCTTTCACATTGTAGGCGGTTGTTACTGACTGTAGTCGTCCGCTGCGACGAACGATTTTTTGAAGTTGCGATGTGAAACTCTCGTACTGCAGGATACTGTAACCAGGTTCCATTAATCAGCCTGCAAGTGAAAATTATACTTGTCACAAGGGCAAAGTAAATTCAGACAAACATCCAAATACAGGGGAGGGGAGAGAGCCATTTAGACCAGACTTAACCCACATGAATTCGCGATATTTTGGAATTCAGAAGAGTCCGCTGTACAAACTTTTACCATGGCATTAACAATGAGTGAACCTATCCAGGTCTATGATGACTCGTAAAAATATCCATAATTATAACAAATAAATAGATATCAATACAAATCCCAAAGAAAATTCGATATTACTGGTAGTAAGTTACTAGACAAAGAAGTGGAAAACGGAGCTATTTGTAAGATTGCCAGGCAACATAAGAGTCAAAGAGAAGATTAATCATGATTCTATGTGCCCTAACAAAAGTTTCATATTCAATTTTCTCGTGCGCATCCTCTGAGGTTAACTTTAAAAACATTATTAAATAGGTAGGAGATGCAACGAAAAAACCCCACTATGTAACTAATTTCTATATAAACTTTGGGTTTTTCAAGAAAATGTAACATTTTCCCATGAATGTGATTTACCTGGATTGTAATAAGCTAATGTTGCAAGTAAATAATCCATATCCATATCGTGATACTTCTAAATGTCTATGAGGTTCAGAAAAGATTAATTCATTTTGATGTTATAGAAACTCTATTCCTTATTTTGTTTATTAATTTTAAAATGATTGCAAGTTGCATTGCGCACACCGATAGACCACCTGTACCTAACTTTCTGCCTTGCCCATGAGAAGTTCGGGCTCAAACATTCCTTTCTCCAGTCAATCTGCTTTGCAAGCAGAGACGACACACAGATGAAGCCTGTGTAAGCAGATTATTGAGGTTAAAAGGAACAAATGTGATACGGCACTGATGACGTCGTCACTTGCAGGAGATTGCTCTCAGCCAGCTAAGAGTTACGTTACTTGCTGTAACAAATACGACTTTAGGATAATTTTTCTGTTTTTTTTAATACTCGACCCACATATGAGGAAGAATGTCTGAAAAAAACAGTACCAAAACAAAATTGAACAATATAGTTCGTCATGTTGGAAAAAAAAAAAAAAAAAAAAAAAACTACATGATTTATGTTAAATTAAATATTCCTTATTGAAAACTAATGAAAAAGGTTCCATACAAATTCTATATATATTATTAGCCCTGTATAAGATTCATATAGGATTATTTCATAGATAACATTTTCACTTCTAGACTTCCTGACTTTAAAATCTCTTTTATTTTATTTTATTTATTTTATTTATTATTATATTTATTTATTTATTTATTTATTTTTTTTATATATATTTGATAAATTAATGGTTGGCTTGAATATGGGAAAAGTGTTCTAGCGGCGTACCGTATAAGGCTACTTGCGGCATCAATTCTATACGATACAAGATATAAATGATAAAGGTATTTAAAAACCGCGAGAACCGCTATAATCCAGTTCGGATCCAACATCACGAGTTGTAACTCGTAAGACATTGACACCTTTTTATTTATCTCTTATTCTACCAAACCGATTGACTCTGGGTGATAAAATATATTATTGGTTTTCTTAATGGAAAGGAATTCACACCACGTGTTATGGAGATTATTATTGATTTACACCACCCGAGTCCTCAGATAATATGTGTTGAATTCCATGTTTTACTGATTTAGCACTCATAAATATCCTAACGCCACTCAATTGCGGTGTTGTTGTTAGTGCTATATAATTCGATATTAAGTGTCAAGGAACTATAACTCTAAGAAAGTGTTTATTCCCTCTGTCAGACTCGTAACTCTGTTAATAATTATACGTATATTCTTTCAAGGATTGATTTGGCACAGGATAGGCTCCTAAACTGACAGGCGTCTTAGTGTATCCTTGTTTTCATGACACGTGTTACAATTAGTTATGTGCTTTTATATCTGTAAACATTGTAGGCCAGTAAAACAGTGATTGGCTTTCTGGGACATAGGAGGGAACCCTGAGACGGATGCAACCAGTTTTATGACGATTGGTATGAAAGAGATTATTACTACTACCGGTCGTTAGTCATCTGCTGTGTCTTCGGGTTTTCCCTCGTCACGGACCTACATATAATATTACATTTGATTACATTATTCTGACACACATACTTTAAATATACTTTTGCTTTAGGGTTTCTGCTCGAAGGGTTTATTGTTTTGGTTATGTCTGTTGACTCTTGCTTTGTTCAGTTTGTAACAGTTCTGCGCTCCAACCCAGATATTCAATGCTAGCGATCTCTTGGGTTAAGGAATTTTCTTGTTTAGATACGGTTTTAACAATAGGCACGGATGTTTCTATATCTTTTAGTCCAATTAATGGTTCTTTGCTGTATGGTGCGGGATTGCGGGATAATGCGTCAGCTATGATATTTGCTTTCCCAGGTAGATATCTTATCTTGGCTCCAATAACCTGAATGATCATTTGTCACCGAGTTCCTTTTGGACTGTGATTAAAGCCTTTGAAAAACTCGGTAAAGGACTCATGTTCAGTAAGGACTTTATCAGGATAGCCATAGATTATGAACTTAAAATATACTAGTGTTAAAGATACCTAGCTTCCTTCCTTGCCTATTAACTGCATATTTACTTTCAGAGGACTGTTTAGTTTACGTGAATAAAAGCTATAGGGAAGAACTGTTTATCATATTACTGAAGTAGTATCCCTCTTACCCTTGGTCTGAGGCGTCTGTTGCAATAAAAAAAAATTCCTTATTTAAATCAGGGATTTTTAAGTTAGGTAAGCTGCATTTCGCTTTTAAGATATCGAACGCCTGTGATGCTTTTCAGACCATAATAAATCTACGCTCTTCTTCGTAAGATCTGTTAAAGGAGCTGTCATGATTGAAGAGTTACATATTTACATACGATTGTAATACCCACTACAGCGCAAAAGTGCTGTATCCCCTTTTATCGTTAATAAGTACCGGAAAGTTATGAATAGCCGACACCTTACCATGGACTACTTTTAAGACCTTGACCAGACACATAAAACCTAGATAAACATGTTCGGTTTTTAAAAACTCACATTTAGATATTTTACTCTGAGATATTTGTCTTGTCTCTGTAGCACTAGCTCTACTTTATGTGAATGTACTTCTAAGTATTAGAAAAGATTACAAGACATCCATATAGGCATGTAGGGTATCCCCTAAAAATCTCCAAACACTATATTGTAATTGGGGTGCAACGTAAGCCGGAGGCATACGTAAAAATTGATAATGTCCCCTGAGTGTGCTGAAAAAAAAACGGTGTATGAGGTACAATAACAATTAAATTGGTAATGGTATCAGGTAAAAGCCTTTAAGTAAGTCCAAGTTGGTGAAAAAAAATTTATTCTAACCTAACAGAGATAAGATGTCGTCGGTACATGGCACCTGGAAACTATCGGGAGTCGTTTCCTTGTTAAGCGTCAGAAATCTACGCAGATACGCCAAGTCCGATCTTTTATGGCATGACGTTTGAGGGAAAAAAGTTATATGGCTTATTTGATTTCATAATGGCTTCCTATACTAACATTTTTCAACTTCGTCATTTATCTCTATTTTGAAATTTCATTGGGTTCTACACGATGGTACGTATATAGCTTTATGTTTGTCCTTAGACCGTATTTTGTTTTAAATTACATCCGTTTTTTTCCAGAGATCACTCGCTAGTGGAGAAACTTCCTGGTATTCAGGTAAAAGATAAAAAAAAAATTCTGCTGAATCACCTCTGCTTGAATGACTTTACTGATATTACTTTAGATAGATTATCAGAGAGATTCATCCACGACTGGGTTGGGCGTGATTAAAAATTAGCAACAATAAAAAATGCGATATTTATAACTTCCGTATCCACGATATGTATACTTTTAGGGCATTGTTCGCGGAAATCGTATATTTCAGAGTGTCGGGAAGGATTAAAATTCATTCCCCAGCAAAGTCTTTTTACACGCACTAAGACATCCGAGGGTGCATGCTTCTCGAGATTTTGCGTGCAAACTACGACTGTGGTTGTGGGAGAATTCTGTTGGGTCATTTGAACAATGTTACGATTTATGAGTGACAACATGTATAGTTCCTCTATATAAGTTATTATTTGATTAACTGTCTCTTTTTTTTTTTGTTCAAACGGATTTCAATATGTTTGAAGGTTTATAGGATTTTCATTTGATAAAACACGCCTTATTTTGCAGTATGTAAGATAATATTTTGTATACCCCTAGATGAATCTACAATTACACTAGATACAGATCCATGTTTTTTATAACTATAGAGGTATCTGTAAGCGCTCGCTTATCCGGACTTCTCATTAGGAAGTCGAACAACAGACAGTGAGTCCGTAAATACAGGATATTACGTTTACTAAAGGAATAAACAAGATATTCTAATTTTTACTGCGCGTACAGTCGGGCTTATCCACCACTACTTATAATAACACGTATAAAAAAAAAACGAAAACCTGCTCTGATTACTATACGGTCGTGTGTTTCATAGGAAAAAAATCCTTTTTAATTCAAAAAGATATTGGCATGTATAAACCAACATCGCTTTTCCCCACCTCTGCTAGAGTCGCTTATTGGTGTGGAATTTGCTATGCTTTGAACACTTCGGCAGTTTTTTGACTGACTTGACCGCTTGACTAGGTGACACAGTCACCGAGCTTGCTTGTTTGATTCTGAACGGGCTACTGTTTCTATTTCTTTTTGTAATAATTAGGATCCTTCTCTTTATTACCATCGGCAACGTATTGTGTGTTTTTAGCATTATGTTGCTGGTTACGTATAAAGCAATGAAGGACGAACTATTAGGGAACTGAGCGATTACTAATTAAGACGAGTTATCTCTACTGCATTCAATCTTAACTGTTTGTACTTCATTCTTTTGCTAAAATTTGAAATAGTGAGGATCCTGGTCAGCGCATTTAGCCTGATGAAAGTTTTTTACAGACATGTTATTCCTTGCAATCAGCCATATTTTTAAAGTTAAGTTGAGTCATTGAGGTTCGATATTTTATAATAACTCAAAAAACTCAAGGCTAAAACTGCGATCGGGACTTGCAAAGGAGCATTTATTGTCATGACCCGAAATAGTGTTACCTCTAATTTATCTAGATTTGTACGGGTGTTCCACTTGTTTTTGTGTGTTTTCTAATCACTACTGTGCTTAACGACCCTATCCATGCATCTGTATAAATACAGACGTCCACTGCGTAAACGCCATATTCACTGTTTAATATGATTTGTTACGTAAGGGATAATAATCACCCAAAATGATAAAATTAACATAGTATATGATTATGATATTTCAGTAGAACTTCTGGAAACAGACACTCAAAGATAAAAACTCGCAGTAGCGAAATCTCAATGATGATAGATAATTTCTGTAAAAAAGTAAGATTAAGAATGTCTCGTAACTTCAGCCACAGGAATAACGAAATTCGACCTGTAAAGGAAACACTCAAAGTTACTCCAAAATGAATAAAAAATTGTACTTAGCTTGCTTTTGTGGAAGTCACGGTGTTCCGATAACGACACACGGCCTTGGTCCTCCTTCTCTACTTAGCGGATGACCTGGTTTGGCTTCAGTTTCCCCCGTGCGCGTTGTTTCGATGATTCGAGCCCTTGAAAGATCCGATGCTGCAGAACGCGTTCGTTTGTTTCTTGAAGTTATTCACTAACGATGATACTAAGTGCTTGAAGAATCTGTGCTTTTAGTCGTCGTGAAGAGTTCTTATTGTTTTCTGAAGTCGCTCAACTAACGATTGATATTAGGTTGCTTGAAGAATCGCTGCTTCCGTCGTCGTTGATTTTCTTATGATACTTTATCATGATTTATTATTCTGGTTTTTCTTCGTAGGACGTTGTAGAGTTCGTCTGGTACGCTGGCCACCAATATTAGGGCTCGTGCCTTGTATGATAAGGCGCCCTATGAGGTAATGTTAGACTAGCGATAATCTTACGCTAAGTCGGTTGGTATTGCACTTCCATCTTCAATGGAGTGTCTGGGGGTTTGTAGATCACTTACGAAGTCGGTATTATCTTTACGACGATGTGTTAAACTCATGGTTCGGTGAGGTTCTTGTAGAAAACACTAAGTATAAAAAATTATATATTCTTCTGAAGTTTTACATGGTGAAGATCAGGTATGATTGTACAAGTCTTCTAATAACGATAGCTTGATCGCTTCTGCCAATGATGATGGCTAATCCTATTCCTCTACATGATAAAGCTTAGGTAAAGAGGTACAGGTCTTCTAATGACGATAGCTAACTCTGTTCTACTGTCTACCATCTCTGTTACAAGTTATGAAGGAACAGACAGTAGTTCGAACATATGAACATACAATCCAAATGACATAGTTTCATACGAACACACAATCAAAATGAGACACGCTACAGATCACGTAGGCGGTAGTTGTCTCAAGCAGGGAGCTTGGACTAATGTTTATAAACAATTGAATGACTACAGGTGACGGCATGTTATCTTAGCCTACATACTTATTGTATACGTCATCTTTAGCGTCTCTAGTCTGATCACATTCCTGCAAGCAATCTGGTTGACCTCTTTAGTTTTAGACTTTTATATATATGGACTAACATTCCATATTTTTATTATGTAAACACTTACATGTATTGCTAATAACGATGGCAAACATTCATTCTAAATTGTACTTTTGTTTTGTAGTGATGATGTGCCTTCACATCTTAGCATCTTTCCTGGCCATCGCCATCTCAGGAGGCATTGTCTACCGAAGGAGAAGCGGAAGATGCACTAGCAAGAAGCTTCTTCACAATGAGACTGTCATCATCACAGGGGCATCAGCAGGTACAGCAGTATTATTTACTTCAAGGTCAATGACCACATAATGTAATGTTGTTTCTTGGAAGGCCACAACTGCTAACCGGAATTATTCTTCATCATTTGTAATTTTTCGTGAAATATACTTCATGCGTTTACGCGAGACCTTCACGGGTCCCTGAATACCAAAGTGAATCATAGTCATCATTTCTGAAAAAAGAAATTTGTATAACGAAAGTAAGCTGTTAATAATCGAGGTATTCTTACACGTATATTGTCGTGCAAACACTAGAAAGGTTAGCTCTTCTCAGTTACCCTTTTCACTTCTTTTTCTCTTTGCCCATCCCCTGTTTTGTTGCTTACATGAATTGCAAGTACGCTACCAATTCAACAAATAATGTTTGCAACAGTAAACAGTTGATAAAAACGCTTGATGAAGATTGGTGTATATGCCGTCATACTGGCTGTTTTTCATAGAAATATTCGGAGGTCTGATCCAAATGCAGCACAATAAATGGTCACTTGAGTTCTTGTGAACTTTATTGTTTAGATATTTGTTTTCTTTAAACCTAAGCACAAGTAACTTCGCTACTTTCAGGTGAAAAAAATTGGAGTTTCAGTAGTCTAGACTCTTACGTTTATCAGGATTTAACCCACCACCGAGAGAAAAATGGAGTACGAGTCTATTTTCACTTAATTTTCTAATAGAATCACGATCTTTCTCCAGCCCTTCACCTGTTACTCAACTTCACTATGTCACGAGACAATACCCTGTAAATGGAGAAGCCTTGACTGCAACAAATTATAACTGGTTCACTTAAGGTAGATTTTTGGAGGAGCCCTATTCTCACGAGACGTTAGTTTGGCGGCCGCTGATTGGCTGGGAGCTGCCTACCTCCCGGTACCAGCCAATCAGCGGCCGCCAAACAAACGTCTCGTGAGAATAGGGCTCATCCAAGAATCTACCTTAAGTGAACCAGCTAGCTTAACAAATTAAGTTTTCTAGGGAAAGTCAGCAAATAATTCATAATTTGCTTACTAATTCCATTCGTTAAATCACAAAATTTTTTATGTGTATAATAAACATAGGTATCTATATAGAACAGGGTGAGCTTGAGAAAATGCGATTAAATCTTTTATAGCAAAAAATATAAAAGAAATAATAAACAACTCCAAAAAAGGAAAGAAAAAATATCATTATAACACTGATACAAACTTCAGTCCCACTCTCCCACGTGATGCTTGGGACAGTTTTGCTTCTCTCCATTTTTTAAAATGATGTTTTAAAAATTCAATGGTCCAATAAATCCCTTGCGCTAGATATATATATATATATATATATATATATATATATATATATATATATATATATATATATATATATATATATACTATACATACATATCTATATATATATAATATATATATATATATATATATATATATATATATATATATATATATATATATATATATATATATATATATATAACTGAATCACGAAAGTTAGGATGTGATAAATCCATAATAAAGATATATGCCACGAAGGAAAAATAAACGAAGGAGGATCTGCAAGATCTTTCGACGTTAAACGTCCTTTACTGAGCAGACACTGACATACATACATACGGGAAAAGACAATACAAGAAGATTCGTATAACTGACAGATATGGATTATAAAGAGATTAGTACCTAGAAACCGACACACCTGGAAGATGAAAAACCTTCCCAAACAAGCATAAACAATGGGTGCAATTAAAGGTTTAAGACAATCATCTCAGATACAAGGTCCAGACAATTAAAGGATATAGGTGACAACTATTCAGAACTGGTAAACAAAACCATATTCACAATACATGACAGACATACATTATCCTCCTTCGTTATATGTATATTATATATATATAATATATATATATATATATATATATATATATATATCTATATTATATATATATATAATATATATAATTCATATCACTTTTCCGTGATTCATATACATATATCGAGCTACAATGTCCTTTAATATCTAATTCGCTCTACCTCGGAATTAATATATTTTCATATATGCTTAACCGAAGGGGAATTTTTTCTCGATAATAGACTTGCCTGGATCGGGGCGGTAGTGTAGTAGGTAAAAGCTTCACTGACGTTCCTGGATTTGAAAGGATCCTGGGATCGCGCCCCGATCCAGGCAAGTCTATTATCGAGAAAAAATTCCCCTTCGGTTAAGCATATATGAAAATATATTAATTCCGAGGTAGAGCGAATTAGATATTAAAGGACATTGTAGCTCGATATATATATATATATATAATATTATATATATATATATATATATATATATATATATATATATATAAATGGTATATATAACGTAGAGAAAATGAGCGATAGCACCTATATTTTGTTCAGACATCAATACAACGAATTTGAATTATCGGTAATATTCATGAACGTCGAACCAGTCTTAACCAAAAAATTAAGAACAACCTGAATGCGTTGTTAACCAAATGTCATGATAACAGACTGCGGACGTCTGTCTGATATTTGATGAGACAGATTATCACAGGAAATACCAGATAATGCAGATCAAGTCTCTCTCTCTCTCTCTCTCTCTCTCTCTCTCTCTCTCTCTCTCTCTCTCTCTCCTACATAATTGGGTCGTCTATCACAGCCTTCGTGTCCAATATTAACTGTTTTCGTTTGGAAATTTGAGCTCCTCACATCAGTATACAATTACTGACGATATCATAAGCCGAGTAGTGTTTTCGGAACCCAAGTGAACGTTTGCTTGCTGGTTCATTTTAAAAACATTTCTCGGCTTTGTGAGGGAAAACCATCCCTAATTTATCTGTGCGTTGAACACTGTAACATTAATATTACTATTTTTACTATTAAAAATCAGTCTTTCCGTTACTTAGAATCTTTATGAAAGACGTAGAAATATCGAACATTTGTAATACAAAATACAGCAAAGACTATCATCAACCTGCTCATTTCTGTTACCATCTGACCGCTCCATGTAATTATTAATCGGCCTTTGGTTTGCTTTACCTCACTTACTCTTTCCTGTACTCCGTCAACAATTTCCTTAAAACCAGCGTTTGCCTTTTGTTTCATAAACAGGTGATTCTACGCTTTACAATTTATGCTCTTTTTCTTTACATACTTCTCAAGGTCGCTGCCAGTCTTATTCGACACTCTCTTATACGTGTTATAAGATTGAGGTCATACACGAACTGGTTTTCATGATGCCAACATTTTCTTCGGTATTATAGTGGGGCGTTTTGGTGCTAGACAACTGTCTGTAATCTGCCTTGAGTTATTTACCAGCAAACTTTAATTCCTATGCCTAACACGACCACAATCAAAGGAACACCTTCAGTGAAGTTAACTTCTAACTTTGTCGTCAGAAAAATTTGCCGCTCATCAGTATGCGATGCAGCTGCTATGCAACATTAGCTGCGCACTGGTCGGGATGTTTTCACAAGAGCAGACGGCCATAATTCGCTGTTGCTAAACTCAGGCATATGAAGAGACCTTGCTTGCTCTTTGCTTTACCGCATTTTGAAATTCCAAAAATAAATCTTAGCTTAATTTTTGTTATAATTGTTACTTATGAATGAAATTCCTGCTTATTAACCGAACGTTTAAAGCATTCTTTTTATTATTTTTTCCTCTTTGATCATGTACTGTATTACGTAAATATGTAGTAATTCAATGCCTTTTGCCATTTAATGGATTTAATTGTTGTTTCCAATAAAAAAACTTTGGAAAGACGTCTCACATCTTTAACACACAACTTTAGAGAGAGAGAGAGAGAGAGAGAGAGAGAGAGAGAGAGAGAGAGAGAGAGAGCTGCGGCAGTGTATTTACATGGCGCGTATATTAGATGTTAAGTATGTTCTTGTTGAGTGACAATTGGAAAAAAAGCAGCGTGGTAAAGAAAAAACTAAAATTGGGTATATAATTCCTTAATGAATGAAGATCAATTATGAAGTTTATACGTTTCGTTAAAGCGTAATCGTGGAAAATAGTAAGAGCGTGTCTTTTAAATAATTGACAAATGAAGATAAGAGACTAAAGCAAAAACCGAAACGCGTTGTTAAGCAAATGTCCTGATAACAGACTGCGAACGTCCGTCTGATATTTGATGAGACAGAATATCACAGGAAATACGAGATAATGCAGATCACATCTCTCTCTCGCTCGTCTTCCCGCTCTAGGTCCTTTCATCGTCCTCTCTCTCATCCTCTCTCTCACCTCTTCCGTCTCTCCTCGCTCTCTCTCTCTCTCCTCTCGTTCCCTCCCCTCCTTGTCTCTCTCTATCTCTCCCCTCTCACTGCTCTCGCTCCTCTTCTCTCTCTCTCTCCCCTACATAATTGGATCATCTATCACAGCGTTTGTGTCCATGTTGACAGTTTTTTGTTGTAAAATTTGAGCTATTCACAATAATATAAAATTACTGACTGTGTCGCATATATAAAGGATAAGAAATTGAGTATTTGCGGAGCTCAAGTGTACGTTTGCAAGCAGGTTCCATTTACAACAATTTCTCGGCTTTGAGAGAGAAAAGTATCACTGATTTAGTATCTGTGCGCTGAATGCTGTAAAATTATTGTCACTGTATTACTTTTACAATTAAACATCAGTTTTACCGTTACTTTGAATTTCAAAGAAATACAAAATACAGCGAAGAATATCATCAACCCGCTTCATCTCGGTCACCACTGACAGTGGAATTCGCTACTTCGGAACGGAATGAAGCCTGACTATCAGATTCTGCGAGTCTTTCTGAATATCATCATTATCTACTTACCAAGCTCCTCTAATACTAGAAAGTCTTCCCAGCCCCTTTTACTAAGTCTCATTTCCATTATGCTTTTTAAATTAAAGGGATCGGGAAGGCGACAGCCCACGACCTGGCCAGAAGAGGCGCTCGGGTGATCATGGCTTGCAGGAACCTGATCAAAGCTCAGCGAGTTGCTGGTAAGTTCCCATTTCTCATTAACGCTCTTTACTTCAGTTCATATAAAGAATGGCGAGATACCAGGGACTGTGATAAATTATATAGGGAAGATGATAAGAATAAGTGAAGCAGCCCTACGCTTTTGCCATAATTTATTTAGGCGTCCCTACGTCCCTACGCTTCAAATATTTGTCCCAGTATCCCTACGCGTAAGGACATGTCCCCACACTTGGCAACACTGGACTGAAGCTGCTATTATAATAATGATAGAGATGGACTTATTCTAAAGGTTTTTGAGCATTTTTTTCCCACAAACTTTGATCCAAGTGACTGATCTCTTCTTTCTGTATTTCCCTCTGCCTTCTGTTACTTCTTTCTAATGAACACCACACTCTGGAGGCATACTTTTAAGTCAACGGCACCGCGTGTGTGTGTGTGTGTGTGTTGTGTGCGTGTGTGTGTGTATCATCTCCTAAATAATAATAATAATAATAATAATAATAATACTGCTGAAGTCCCACCTGTTCGCACTGTGGTAACAATACCAACAAGTGTTATATCTTTCTCCCGATGTGGAAAACACTGGCAATACTCACTGCAAAAAGTCTGGCAGCGAGGTTCCGAAAGATGAAAGAAAACGGGTCTGAGTTTCACCGATGTCCATCGCTAAAGAATGCTGGTTTTTCTAACTTGCACCACTGGTTTCGTTTGGGTCCACATTAGTCTGTCTGTTCGAGGATACATTTTTTTTTTTTAGTTATACTTATTTGTTATTCTCCTGGCCCTGTTTATCAATTTTTTCAAATGTCGAAAGCTTGTTGCAGAATTAATTATGTTTCGCGTAATTGTCCCTACTTTAATAATAATAATAATAATAAAAATAAAATAATAAAAATAATAATGAAATAAAAAATAATAATAATTAATAATAATTAATAAAATAATAATAATAATTAATTAATTATAAAATTTTCTAATACAATAATAATAATAATAATAATGAGTAGGCAATCTCGCCTCAAAAATATATGAACAAGATAAATTCTTTTTTTTTTTATATTTGAGCAATTAACCTCTAATTTACCATGCAAACCTTATATCCATTTATTCACAGAGAAGAAAAGGGGAGGAACCAGATATGGCCGGCTTCTGTACCCAACCAGCAGCGATTAGATTTATTTGTTTTCCAGGCGGAACTGCTTGCTTAAAACATGCAATTTAATCTTAGAATAAGTAAGATGAAATTAAGACTGTATAAAACAATGGCACCTTTGGTCTCTTCGTAGAGAGAGAGAGAGAGAGAGAGAGAGAGAGAGAGAGAGAGAGAGAGAGAGAGAGAGAGAGAGCTATCTAATCTCTTGATATTTCCCATTCCAGATATCATAAAGTCAGAGACGGGTAATCCTCAGGTGATCGTGGAAGAATTAGACCTATCTGATCTAGAATCTGTCCGGCGTTTTGCAGAAAACATCAAGAAGAAAGAAAAGTCACTTAAGGTGTTGGTAAGGTGTTACAGCAAAAGGCATTTATGCTATTTATATTATAACAACATGAGACTCTAAGCCATACATACATACACACACACACACACGCACACATAAATGATCAACGCTACATCTACATTGCAACAGATGAATTTTGGATGAATCACTGTAGAATTTTTTTTTTTCTCCTAAACTGTATACCTTTCCCTGGATCAAAAAGGTGATAAATTCCCGATTTTAGAAAGTATTTAGGATGAAGCTACTAACCCTATGGCCCCTTCCTTCTTGATTACATCTTGATTACTATAACCAACTATACTATGTTTTTTTCCATCTGTCCATCCGCCTGTGGTGTTTTCGCATGGTAACACTGCGTCCCGGGCTTTAAATAGTTACGATATGTGCAAGTTTTAGGTAAATAATAGGATAGCTGGGTGTACATTTGCAACTGAAAAGTGTTTTAATAATTTACTGTATGCGAAGTACACCGTTAATATTCGAAATAGGATATTATTATTATTGTTGAATGTAAGCTGAATGTAACTATCTAAAGCCCGGGACGCAGTGTTACCATACGAAAACACCACAGGCGGATGGACAGATGGAATAAAACAGATTATTACTAACACAGTACGTGTATACAATTCACTAGTGGGAATTTCCTGAACGTGCATACAGCCCTCCACCTTGCAAAACAACAGATTTGTCATAAATCCACATGTTCTTCCCGCAGATCAACAACGCTGGAGCAGGTGTCAGCACAAGGCAGATGTCGCCTCAGAATCTGGAATTGACGATGGCAACCAATCATTACGGCCACTTCCTACTGACTAACCTACTCTTGGGTATGTGCTTGTCATAAAGTCATTCACAGCGATTCTGTCAGGAGTAACATCTATTGATCAGTCCAAAGTTAGGCCTCAACAGAAATGTAAAGTTCTACTATAATGCAATATCAATGAAGACTAAGAACCAGTTCTCTTTGCAAGCTTCAACAATGGGCAGATTTAATATTACAATATTTCTAAGAATAAGTAAATTCTAATTAGACTTCCACATTTCATGATGAAGAACAGTAAGATCTTAAGAGTGTAATAACCCTAACAACTGTAAGAGGGGTAAAATCTAACTGCAGTAATGTCTGAGATTTTTGAGAAAAAATAAGATCTAAATTCCCGTCATACTAAAGTTTCAATGAATAGGCAGGACCTTATTGGAAATAGATATGTTATATGATTTTTAAAAACAACGAAGATCTAATCACCGTATGCTACCAAAAACTTAAAGCAAGGGTATCATCTAATCTAATTACAATAAAGTACTCCCAAAAGTTTAAAGTTTAAAGCTCTAAGCAAAATACAATATGCCTACAGACTCTTAGCAATAACAATGATTTAATTGGTCAAGCGTACAGAAAAATATATAAGAACTCAAGAACCAGCAATAATGCAGTGCCTGCAACTATATTCAGAGTAAAATAAAACTGTAGCTCGATTAACAATTCCGAATACTTTAGAGAATAATGAGATACCCATGCCCATTTATCATATCATTTATCATTTATAAGGCACCGAGTTACCCTTCTAGACACAAACTGGCACACATGATTAGTTCATAAAGAACGCCTTATCACTTTTTTTTTATAGATGACAGCAGCCTGTTCTGTCAATGAAATCATTGCAATTAAACTATGAAGATGTTGAACTCTTCACAAGAGAAGTACTCTTAGGTATTATTTTGTATAGTATAACATCTCGTAAAAAATTTTGTAGTGATACAATACGAGAGAGTTCATTTGAGCGTACGTGCGAATAAGAATTCCTGAAATTACAACCCCGTATCATATCTATTTTCAGATCTTCTGAAGGCCAGTGCCCCAAGTCGTATTGTGACAGTCTCCTCGAAGCTGCACGGTGTCGCAAAGGAGATGGACGTTGACAATCTCAATTTCACAAACGCCAAAGAGTACTCTCTCCTGGCTGCTTATGCCCAGTCCAAACTCTGTAACATTCTCTTTACGAAGGAACTTTCCCGAAGACTTGAGGGAACAGGTGAGGCTCTTGTCATTACCGTCTACATCAGAGTAAAAATGCCATTTCACAGCTTTGTATATACCGAGTTCCTTCATAGTTACTTTTCAGTCTTGAGGTAACATTGAGGTCTCGGATAACATATTCTGGAAAGGGTAGAGGAGAAAGATGCTGATCCATATCATTTACTACTCAAGCTGAGCCGAGACACTGAAATACAGGCCCTGTTTAAGCCTTCTGCCGGTTTTATTTACTTGTGTATAGGCTTGATCACTATGTAGGAATTCTAAGCTGCACGGCTCAAATCCATATGGGACTTCATAGTTCACTTGTCTCATTAGCATCTTCTGAATTTGTAGTCAACGAGACTGGTTATAACACGTTCTAGCCAAGAATGACAATTGAATATTGATAATATATTCTTATGTATTAACGAGAGCTTCGTGATAACCGCCACACAATTACTTAAGGTGAAAATTCCTTTCGTCTTTCACGGCTCACATTACAAAACCGATCACTATTTCAGGTGTAACTGCTAACTGTCTGCATCCTGGAGTGGTGGCAACCGAGGGGTTCCACAAGGTAGGCACTTTGAGAGGATACATTTACAGCGCACTAGCACAAGTTGTTGGGAAGGTAAGTTAATTCACGCAATTCTAAATAATTCTGTAATGACGTTGTCCAGTGATTGAGTTTCTTAATAGCTCACATAACAATTATGTTCTCATTCTCCTCTCGTACATTGGTTTTGTATTTCCTGTAACATCAACACACCTACAGAGATACTTGTGAATGCCGACTCTCCCCACGATGGTGATCTCTGGCTTAAAATTCCTCTTCTGAGTTTTGCTCTCCGACTTGGCCACTGATAACCGCTTCCCACCGATTGTTACATTTTACAATTACGTTACCTCCTGCCACACATCTTTGTCATTTCAACCATGTGCCGTGATTCTTACTAGATGCTTCCACTTTTATCTCTTCCTCTCAAGTCGACTGGTAACACATGCCAAGACACCGACTTTCATAATGACGGAGTAACATAGCATGCACAGTTATCAAGATTGTTCATCTCAAAAACTTCATTTTAAAACAATCTGCGAAAGTTTCCTCCAAGCGTACTACTAGTCTTTAGTGTCCATCAACTATTGCTGTGCTCTTTTACAGAGAGAGAGAACGAAAAAAAGTTGGTCGTTCAACTGTATCTTTCTATCCAAAAGTATGATTTCAACTTTTCTATTTATTTATTTTTTTTTGAAGGAGCCCTATAAATAATGTAAATCATAACACAGTTCTGAAACTTTTTTTTTTTTCTTAATTTGAAAATCCCTTGTGGTTCTCAGTACAATATATTTGCCTCTCATATCTTCTAGGATTGTTTGACAGGAGCTCAGACAACCATCTATTTGGCGGTATCAGATGAAGTGAAAGACTCATCGGGGAAATACTTCGTGGATTGCCAGGTAGTAATTTGATTCCTTTCGTCAGTTGTACACAAAATAGAAAACCCTTCTCTTAAAACGGATTTGCACTTTAAAAGTTATTCATATGCAGAACGGATTTAACTTTACATCCACTCTTTTTTTTAGTCTCTTACTGCTCAGCTGTCCAGCTTTGACAACTGCCTTTCTGTAATGTTTACCCTCATTTATAAACAAATTCTCCAGAGCGGCACTAGGAGAGTGCTTCAAAATAATAATAATAATAATAATAATAATCATAAGAATAATAATAATTAATAATAATAATAATACTAATAATAATAATAATAATAATAATAATAATAATAATAATAATAATAATAATAATAATAATGTAATAGGGAAATCATTAAACATTGTTTATATCAAGCACAAAAAGCAATCCGTCAGGAACAGAAATGAAATAAGTCTCCCTCACTTTTCCATTCCACTGCGTTTTGTTTTCATTCTCCTATCACCTGAGTGGCTGACTATCTTAGCCGCTTAAACAGAGAAAAGATAAATTTTTTATCTATGGTATCTAGAACCCTAGGCATTAGACAAAGACAAAATTTCCCAAGTTACGTATCACAAATAAATTACATATTTTTTAATTCAAATTTTGATTTCAGTTACAGCTGCAATTAACACTATTTTTGAAAGAATTACAAAATTAGCTAATTTCTAAACAATATCTTTGAACGCATTTTTTAAAGAACAGCTTTGAAATAAATAACCAATCAGGCAACTGCTTCGTATTATCCTCGATACGAAATATGTGACATTCTTCCTATAACAACTCTGAGAGAGAGAGAGAGAGAGAGAGAGAGAGAGAGAGAGAGAGAGAGAGAAAAGCAAAATTCAGTGCCATCTTAAGCCAAGATTACTAGCTAGGGAAAAATGATCAAGCCATCCTACCACAGAACTAAAAAAACAAACATGCAAATAAACAATGCTATGTTTATACCGTCTCTGCCAGCAGGAATCCACGTGTTACCAACAAGCAGAGAACGAGGATCTGGCCAGAAGGCTCTGGGACGTCAGCGAGAGAGACGTCAGTTTGGAGGCGAGAGAGAAATTCTGCTGAATTCTCCCTCTGTGCTTAGAGAGAATTCAAACCTTCCTGGTGTGCCAAAGTTTCCCCTCAAGTCTTCGCTCACTATATCGCTTAACTTAATTGTTATCTAAATATGTGTTATATTATTGAAGAATTAACGATTATTTTGTTTGCTACCTACATGTCTTATATTATTGAATAAACGATTATTTTTTAAGAATAAAAATCTCAATTTCGTCTCCCTAGACTCCAGACCTTCATCAACCAACTTGGAAGGTGATACTTACACTCGTGTTTGTCTGCGAACATAAAGCATCTTTGGAAAAGAAACGACGGAGTTTGTATAAGAAATCATTTTTCTGTACTGTTTATCATGCACATTATTTATTTTTTACATTTTCATTCTAATAAGCAAATTATAAACATCCTATCCTAAAACTCCCGGATCTTGAACTCAACGCTAAACACCATTTTCAGACTGTTTTAGGCTCTTCTATAGACCTATCCTAACCCCCCAACAAGAACAACAATGAAGTAGTTTGCAGACTTACTCCCCGAGTAAGTGAAAATACTAGAATAAAGATATTAATGCCAGCCGTAAAAATGCTCAGATTCTTTCTAAGGTGATAAATTCAGGGCTCAAACCGCTGAGTGTACTGTGAGGACCAGAGATCAAGTCAGGCAGCTGGGTACCGATGATTTATTTACAGACAAACTGGGTTGACATAGACAGGTGCGGACGGATAAGTAGTGCAGTCTCGCACCGCGAACAGAAATGACTCTGAGACAGTAAATTTGTTTTCTTACAGACAGATATTTAGATATATTAAGGCGTACAAATAATGGAATTGCATGTGTTATACATCGGCGGAAAGGCCGCGGAACGCTCTATCGGACGGAGGTAAGAACAACGCGACTTGATGATTGGGTTCGATGAAAATAGGGAAAACGCGTTGTCCTTACAGTACACTTACGAGCATCTCAGAAACACCAAAATATATAAAACGAGGATTCAGCAACAAGGTAAGTACTTAGTGTGCATAATGTTATATATATTATATATACATGTATATATGTGCGTGTGTACGTATGTACAAATGTCGAGTAATCATAAAAGCTCATCTTTGAAAGTGAACTCCAGTTCACATTTTTAATTAAAGTTATTTAGCTTCTACAGCGTTACTTAATACTTGTACGTGAATAATTAGTTTCCCAGCCTTCGGCAGGCCAGTAAGCCGCAAAAGTACACAAACCATTAAGTTTGTTCAGTGAAAAATAAATCCTTTTTTTCTATGTTTATTAATATTATACATTTGGACTCTAATTAGGCTTTTCTGGTCGACTAAAAATGCCATGAAGTTACGTGTACGGACATTTAAAGAAATATATATATATATATATATATATATATATATATATATATATATATATATATATATATCATATATATATATAGGATAGTGTTAAGATTGATTGATTTGATTTTATGGTTACGGGAACTGGCGTCACAACATTATTAGTAATCAGGGAGAGCACCATTTCATTCCATCGATTCCGCAGACACAATAATCTCAATAAATACGGATTCATTTATGCAAACAAATGTGAAAAATCGTCATTTGCATTTTACACTTCGTTGAATGCATACGAGCGAAACAGGTAAAAGTAGAACTACAGAAGGAGAAATTCCAACAGTGTAAATGTATGTATGTATGTACACACACACACACACACCACACAACACACATATATATATATATATATATATATATATATATATATATATATATAATATGTGTGTGTGTGTGTGTGTGTGTGTGTGTGTAGAGAGAGAGAGAGAGAGAGCGACTGAAAAAAAAATCGGATGAGAGAAAAGGTGCAGAAAACCTAGAAACCTACATAACAGTAACCTATTTATAAAAAATACTCAACATAAGCCCATTAGCGCTATGTAGAAGAAAGCTTAGAGGTGAAGTATGGCTTGCCTATAACGAACTGGATATTGGTACGGCAGCCGTACCCCGATCTCGGTAGATATTGGTACGGCAGTGAATTGCGCATGCGCTAACCGTTGTTTACCGCCTCACGCATATCCAAAGACTATATACTGAAGTATATACACAGTCTTTGGGCATATCAGTGACAGCAAGAAAAAATGTGACGGAACAGCATGAACCGCGGAATAATACATTAGTTTTTCGCCGAAAAAAAACAGATGTTTTCAGGCTTTAACGAGCTGAAGAAAGCCATAGACATCTATGAAGACTCAAACTTTCAAAAATTGGGTAATTCATGGTATATACGTAGGTCACGAACGATCGAATCGGCCCTGAAAAGAATTCCGAAGAGGAGATTCAAAGAGGATTATATATAAATATATACACTACCATCGTACCTTTGGTGACTTTCTCGGCTCTTTATTCTGCCCGACGTCGGCAGCTGCAAGGGCCGTTATATACTTTACAATATTCTTTTAATTCACTTCATTGGGTATATTGCAGCTGTCGGAGAAGACGATAGAATTTACCAGGTCCATTAAAATCTGGATAGTGTTGTTTTTGTAGTACAAAAAAGCGGGACACAATTCACAAAAGCTAAACAAACAAAAACAGGGGGGAGGAACATTTTGCTAACTGAAAAAAGGGGGACAGATGTTCAAAAAGCGTGACTGTCCCACCTAAAAGCCGAGCTCTGGTTTACATAATACAGTATGATTAGCAAACTGGTAAACGGATACAGCTAACTGCCGTATCTACAGCAAGTCAAGACCGCAAATACGGCGCCAATGACAGAATCTGCCGTACCCTCACCGCACTATATTATTTGTACGGCAGGAAGTCTGAAATTGACGCATGCGCAATTCACTGCCGTACCAATATCTACCACGATCGGGATACGGCTGCCGTACCTATATCCTGTGCCTAATTATAAATAGCTAATAAAAGACGTAGGGTCAAAAATGCTTAAAATTCAAAACCTAAATCCCCTGAACTTGGAATTTTTTTTCACTATTCCTCCAAGGATTGGGTTAAAAGTTATACGTTATAGATACTAAGGCACAGTGTTACAGTAAACACAAAAGTGAAATCTGATTATTCTGCACTAATCCGTCTCTTCTCCACTCTTTAGTTTCCCATAATTTTTTATTCTTCATTTTCTATGAAACTCGTTACTTTACCGTTTTCTGTTTGACACAAAGGGATGACGTATTGGAATTATGCGTATTTCTTGGCCACGGGCAAGATTAGCCGGCTTGGTAAAATCAGCGGGTATTTCTACAGAAGCATTCCGCACGGACTGCAAGGAACGTAACCGCGAATACGATATCCACTAGGGATTGGGGCGTCCAATGTATTTCGCTGTGTTTAGTACTGGCCCCTGGGGGTTAATTACAGTCGTCCGAATAAATATTACTTAAAATTCTTGTTCAGTAGGTAAAACTGCATAGAAAAACCGCAACTGGTATAGTTTAGCGCGCCGCGGATAAGTACCCTAGATCTACCAAATCAGCGAAATAAAACGATCATTCAGTAAGCAGTTAAGGGAAAACTTAGGACTCCTACCGCGCCCCTTTTGGTTCGGTAACTACCACTTTGCGTTCAAAAAAAAAATAATAAAAACAAAATAAAACAAAAATAATTGTCACGAACTTACACAAAAGACAACCAAACAAAAACTTAAGTAAATATTCCGGTCGGGGATCAGCAATCTCTCTCTCTCTCTCTCTCGTATAGTTCTTTTCCGCTTTCTTGTTTTATCTGGAACACATACATAATGATCACTAGCGAATAATAATACTGAAGATTTAGATAATAACATAAATGAGAGATATAAAAATGAAAAAAAAAACTATTATATAGAAATAATAATATATAGAAATGATGATAAAGTTCTGAGAAAAAATAATAATAAGAATAATCTTAACGAAAATAATGGATTCGGTATTTCCTTTCCTGATAGAACAGGTGATTGCCGATTCGCTTCATAATTCCATACGTATATATATATATATATATATATATATATATATATATATATATATATATATATATATATATATATATATATATGTGTGTGTGTGTGTGTGTGTGTGTGTGTGTGTGTCCAATATGAAAATTGGTGCCACCCTTAGCATTCGAAAAATAAGGAGCATTGTTACAGTGCGGACTGCAGTTATTTAAGATGTGAAGTGGCCCATTTTCTTATACTGACCGGTCTGAATGCAGTACCTGGGACAACCTTCAATATAACAAAAGAAGAATAAAATAAAACAGACGCAAAAAAAAAAAAAAAAAAACTCATTTGATTACGGGTAACTGGAATAGTAGAAGAAAATGAAAGTAATTCATCGAGGTATCTAGACTTCAGACAATCTTTAGTTTGTTTTCCAGAATGTTTGAGGCCAAGTCATGATGGCATGAGATGTTTGAATGCTGATAACTAAAATTTTAAATGGTTATGCGCGTCAAATATGGGAATTATGAAAAGACATAAAAAATGAAATAAGATAAGGCAATAATTTCCTATGTAGCCTAGTGTCATCCACCAACCGATACCATACACAGGTGTAACCATAAAAGAAATTAGTTTTTGAGTACTGGCCGATGGCCATATATGAAGTAATTGATATGTAGGGTATTATATAGTAATATAAATTTGTATTCTTGACTCAAAACAAGGAAAATTAAAAGACAGGATTATTGTAATTATTACTACATTGAAAACGTGCAAACATTCATAAAAAAAATTAAACAATTACTGGAAGGCGTAGCAGAGCGAAGAGAATTAAAAGACAAAGAACAAAAAGTTTTATCGGCGAATAGAAACACGAACATACGCAGACACAATTCTCTGTAACAGCCAGGCTATGGTGCAAGATACGGATTATGCAGGAACTGGACTTGCAATCTAAAATTTCGGCCACGTCCAATCAAAGAACGAACTTCAAATCTTTTCAAATAACGAACATTAAATCTTTTGAGTTCGAAATTTGGCGATATTTGGAAAACTTGAAGCACTGAATGAACGAGAAGGACTGCGAAATCAAATAAGAGAGAGAGAGAGAGAGAGAGAGAGAGAGAGAGAGAGAGAGAGAGAGAGAGAGAGTTTACAATATTTTCTTTTTTTCAAAGCGTTTTAAGTATCCAAACCGTTAACATTCTCATTGACACTTTGAATTTTTTTTTTTTTTTTCACGAATAGATTCATTAGACTTCACTTTCATCCTTTTTTAATGTAAATACTTCGCCCTGATATCGCCAATCCTTTGATCTGATTTGTGCAACTTGAAGTCGTTTTCGATTCAGCGACTCTTCCTTTGGAGAAATCTTTCTAACTATATTTATAGAGTTAAAATCAATGGCTAATGCATGCGTTTGGTTCTAAATCTTCCTCTTTAAGTTATTCAAATTCACTAAGCTTGTCGGACGTAATTTGATTTTCAGTGGTCGGGAATAGGAACTACACTCTGTTTTTTCCCATCTGTCCAGCCGCCTGTGGTGTTTGTGTATGGTAACACTGCGTCCGGGGCTTTAGATAGTCACATTCAGCTTACATTCAACAATAATAACAATATCCTATTTCGAATATTAACGGTGTAATTCGCATACAGTAAATTATTAAAACGCTTTTCAGTTGCAAATGTACACCCAAATATCCTTTTATTTACCTAAAATTTACACATAGCGTAACTATTTAAAGCCCGGGAAGCAGTGTTACCATGTGAAAACACCACAGGCGGATGGACAGATGAAAAAAAACCGAGTATAGTTATTCTCTGTATTCTGGGGAGCTGCTTGTGAAGATTACAGCCATGAAATCTGTAAAAACTATAATATAAAACGTATAGTTCCTCAGCGTATGAATGAGACCCGGTAGTGAACTTACAGGCGATAGAAAGTTTATCATTTAGTGAACTCCCACTTTTGTTTCAAATTTCTACTGACGCGAATGAATCTTGAAATATCACCAACCATGAGTATATAATAATATTTTCTGTAAATAACAACATTGAAAAATAGTTCTAGTAGTCAATATTAGAAAACAAATTTTTAGGAGATCATATTAAATATAGTTTGAGCAGATAAAAGTATTAAAAAAACAGTATTAAAAATAGCTTGCGCACACCACAGCATTCAAAATTAGTTTGAACAGAGAACAGTAATAAAAAATGTTGAGCAGACAATAGTATTGAAAAATAGTTCGAGTACACAACTAAACCTTTCCTGGAAAAAACAGTAAAAGAGTGGTCAATCAAACAAAAGGTGATCGAAGGGGAGAGAAATAAAAGGTATTTAAAAGCAAAACCGAAGGTAGAAGGGCCACTGATAGAACCTTCGGCGTTGTCTACGGAGAGCAAAATACTAAGTCCCACCACAAGCGATATCTCACATGAGGGTGGATGCCCCAAAAAATAAGTCTGTTCTCTGCGTTGAACGACCAAGGAACAAAGAAGGTTCAGGCCTCTCTGACTACTCCTCAACAACCCCTCCAATATTTCTGAGATATTTTATTCTTGAGGAAGATGGAAAAATCCTCAATTTTATTCTGGAGGAAGATGAAGAAATCCTCAACGGTTAACGGAAACGTGGCAGATGAAATATGCGCTTTTATAAAGCCCTAAGCGCATCCTGTTGTTGACGTATATTACGGTTAGGGGACTGAGAACTCCGATCGGGACGCAGATAAATCGTGGGAATATCGCCCATCAGGTGATCCAGGGAACCATTTGTTCGTATTGGTGTTTATTTAATTATTTCGTTGTGAATTACGTGATGGTAATCGAAGCAAGCTACAGAAGACTCTTTACAACATGAAAAGGTGAGAGAAAATGAGACAAAATAGGGGAAAAATGTGGAGAAATTCCGATGAAGGATTCAAAGTATGAACAATGGGCAGTGAGCTCTATCATATAGGAAAAATAATATCATAATGTCAAAAAGGGAAATATTCAAGTGACCATAAAAATAAAACGTCAAATGAAGAGGTCCACGTCACAAAAGCCAAAGGGTAGGAACTGAGCGAACCAAATACTCAGGATCATTTACATACTGTATTTTATGTAACGATTCGAATAAAAACTGAACACAAAAACATGTGTATATATATATATATATATATATATATATATATATATAATGTATGTATATCTGAAACGTAGAAGTTATTCACTTGTAATATTTAGTTTCGAAAATCTCGAAATACTAAATCTCTCTCTCTCTCTCTGAGGAGATTAAAATCGAGATTAAGATTCCCATTCGGGAACTATGTCGGCGGGAAATTAAATCGGTGCAAACTCGAGCAATTAAACTCTGGCATCAGACTACGAGAAAAATCCAGATTTCTGTAAAACCAAAGAGATTGTGGGATAATTATTAACATCTGAAGCAGTAATGAAGGGTCTTACATTGAATGCACGGCACGGTTCCAAAGAGCTGAATATTCAAATGCAGAAATATGAAGCCAGAGAACAGACAACGATATATAAAAACATCAGCAAACATGGTTCGTGTAATCTTGAATATATGAAGCAGCATCAGTCAGGAGAATAAAAAAAGATCGGTTTGTCATTCGCAACGTCTGTAGTGAGTTACAGCATACGAATATTAATGTTATTTAAGGGCTTTTTATCTGCTAACATAGATTTAAGAATAGTTACATCCAAACCCAAAAATAATATATATATATATATATATATAAATAATATATATATATATAATGTATGTAGAATTCGAGAAGTTAAGAGGGCTTTGTGGCTATTACAATTACACACACATATATGCACATATATAAATATATATATATAATATATATGTACATATATATATCTATATATATATATATATATATATATATATATATATATATATATATATAGATATATATATATGGACAAAAAATTCATATTATATATATATATAGATATATATATATATATATCTATATATATATAATATATAGATATATATATATATATAGTATATATATATATATATATATAGATATATATATATATATATATATATATCTATATATATATATATATATTATAATATATATATATTAAATATATATTATGCATGCTTGTGATTAGATAGGAGAGAGAGAGAGAGAGAGAGAGAGAGAGAGAGAGAGAGAGAGAGAGAGAAAGAAAAGCTTACTTGGGATTAAGATTACCTAGTTAGTCTTCTCTTGTTTTATAATATACAAACTGACGCATCACTGAGCTCTCGCGGCTTTTATTTATTTTTTCTCTTATTCTCATTCTCCACCCCAAGTGTCTTCCAAAAGCAATCGACTAATAACCAGGCACAAAGGCGTCATGAATTGTTAAGGGATGCACCAAGTCAAGTGCAAAACCCTTTACTTCAGACGATGCGACTTTGCATTTCCAGTAGCTTATGCTCTCTTTATAATATATATCCTTAATTGTCATCTTTTTTATTCCTGTGTTGTGGTCGCATTGCTGCCAGATTAAAATCGCCTGGATTATTTATTTGTTTTCGTTTTGTAGCGTCTTCGATGTCGTCCTTGTAATAAAAAAAAATTCTCATTCCATTTGAGAAAGCAATGAAAACGAAATCTTTTAAGGAAACCTCTGTAAGCTGCCTCCAGCATTTTCAGTCGCATAAATTTGAAAGTTATGCAACAAATATTGGCTTAATGCTGTCCACAGGAGGGCGTTTGTGGCATCTTTTAGCATCTTGTAAACAGACTGTGTCAAGTGGCCAGTTCGGCAAAATGAAAGTCGCACATGTTCTTTAAGGGTCGAACAAGGGCAATTTCGGTGTTACAACCAGTACTGGCCAAGTGCCTTCAGTTCAGCGGCCAGAGGCGGAAAATTCTCCGTAAAAAGGGCTCGAGTAACAGTGTCTTGAAATGTAGGCGAAAGTTTTGCCATATGCTGAGGTATCCTTTTTGAGGTGTTTTGGAATACTTGTATCACTTGTTACTGATACGGAATTTTGTCTAAGAGGGTCCCTTACTTTTTAAAGACCTCGTAAATTACTGTGGCGTTTTTGAAGTATTTTCTCTTAATAAATTTTGAAGATTTTGCGTCAATACCTCCCTTACATCCATCTTGTATGCCAAATGGGCCAGGAGCATCCACGTTTCATTTTCTCGCCACTTCCCGAAGCATAAGATTTTTTCATTATGATTTTATCCAAAATCGATAGAAATTCATACTTGTAGTGATATATAGTAATTACTGAATGATTTACTTAAAGAGAGTGCTCGTTCTTAAGAAGAATGAGGAAATATATCTTAAGAATAATTGTCAATCGAAGTCTTGTCTTTAGGTAGATTTACTGATAGATTCCGTGGCTAGATTTAGACCCAGTTACAAACGCTATTGGACTGGGTTCTCGTTAGGTAACTAACCGTGGCCACAGTTGGGTCTGGAACCAGAGACTTTTATTGGACAACGATCAACATGACATATTATTTACCTTTGTTTCTGTGTCAGACGCAAAAGGTCAATCGAGGAGCTCGTGTTTAGGTTTACCCACATTTCCACAGCTACGTAGGTCACGACGCTAGCACTCCTCGATACAAAGTAACTTGTAGTTTAGTTAACTCAACCCCTTAAGAGTGTTCGTCCAATTGATCAATTGATACCTAGCTTTTGAAAACCCGTCAGCAAAACGTCTAAAGTTCTATGTTGAACATAATCATATGTTTGGAAAATAGTTCTCAATGTCCTGGGTAATGATATGCACTTCTTGCAATTTCCAATGTCCTACAGAAAACCCTAGATTTTCATAGCGAGGTTTATAGTATGACTGATACTATCTTCAGTGATGCTTTTGACAATATTAATCAAATGTAAAGTTTGATCGTAATTTTCTTGTTAAGGATTTTCTTCACTTCAGTACTTAAACACAGAAATATCTGCTTCTCTACATCATAATACGAAACTTAACAATATACCAACTTCGAAATTTAGGAAAAAGACACATCGCAGGCTGTCAATATTCAAGTGAACTATGTTGAATAAAACATATTTCGAGGAGAAAAGATTTTGCATTTTATAGTCGATACGTTTCATTTTCTCCCTTTTTTCCTTATTTTTGTGATTGTGACTGCTGGGTTTGATAGGTGTGGAGGTATTATGTAAATATTGCTGTTGGGGTTTGTGAGTTATGTGAATAATACATATTTCTTCCACGGCTGACTCAAATGTGTGTCGAAATATTCAGTCCTCGGGGTCTGGAAGAATTGTATCCAATTTGTGCGATCGGTTTTTGGTCTCCATGAGGTTTACTCGATATTTACTTCATGGCATTCAAATAACAATGGAGTTTTGGGTGATCTGACTTATATGAATTTCAGTTTTTATTATTACTAAGCTATCTATTTTTTACTGAAATAATAAATAAGAAGCTATCTACGTTTCCGTCACCGCTATATCTTTTTTTTGAATTAATGAAATAAAAATAAAACATAAATCATGATTTGATTAAAGAGTTAAGATCCATAACTCCACAGTTATAAAAAAACAGAAAAACATTGATACTTATGAATAAACAAGACAGTCCGATCAAACAGCAAAATCTAGCAATGTCATATCTTTTTCCAATCTCAAAAGGCAAAACTGAGAATCCTCTATGTACAGACTCTCTACGCGAATGCAAGGTTAACGCCGCCGTCATATTTCAGACAGAAGGTTTATGGTTTTAATGCTTCGTATGCACTCACTTTGGGTTTAGTATGGCTTGTGATGTACAGCGAGAGAGAGAATATCAATAAGAAGAAAGAATTACAGCACGACAAAATTAATAGATAATTTGCAAATGCTGTTGATTGTCCAAAGCCACATTAAACACTGACCTGGACAACGATACGTGGCAACCCTTCCAGCGAGTTGGAATCCTTCCAACTCTGAGGAAATCGTCCCTCTCTACCTAAGGGGGTGGCGGGAGGGGCGGGGGAGGGGGTGGGGGCGGTGAGAGGCGGAGGAGAATTTCCCTCCCAGGTTGAGGAAAGGTTCACTCACAATCTTTTCTCTCTCTCTCTCTTTTTCTCGTATGAATAGCGCAGCGCCCGAGAGGGCACTAGGGCTGTCTGGACTCCGTAACAGCCCGAGAAATATGGGTCCCTGGATCCCATCCTAAATGGCGGGGAAATGTCTCCTCCGGAAGGGGCCGCAAAGGGATTCGGCAAACTATATTGATCTTGTTGACTTGTTCCTTGCCCAGCCATCTATACTGATGCTTAGGTAGTCAGGCCATTAATAAAGTTGATCCTTCTCTGGATCTCTTTTGGATTTTCATTTCCCTTTGTTCAGAGACTTTTCACTTTAACAAGTGACAAGAGTATTGAGTGTTTCACTTTTCTAAGAGGCCCAGTCACCCGCCTGACAAGTGGCACTACTACTAACGATCACGCCATTACTTCATAAGTGGGTTTCTCACTGGCGATATTCATTCTACCAATTCGCAACGGAATTTAGCTATTTGTCATTCACCATTTGCGAAATTTCAATTTACCCTATTTTCATGACTAAAGTACCATACTGTTTTCTAATGAAGAGAGACTGACTCGGAAAATGCTTTCCAAAATGCACAATGCTGGAAATAAAACGACCGTGTGTAATGAACTCTTGACTTGATTTGCTAATACCCTTGGAGTAATTTTCTCATGATAACCTTATCCAGAATTTGAGAGCATGATATTAAAAGATAAATTCTCAGGGAATGAGCCAACAAGAATACATATAGGCCTAATAAAAGGGCTTAGCAGCTTAATTCTCTCCACAGTTGTGTCCCCCTGCTTTTGTATTATACAAAAGCCTTATCTGTTAGTTAAGCCTTTGATGTATGGGTGCGGTATTTGTCAAATCCCGTCTGCCCAGAGACATATGATAGTGTACCCACTGCATTTTTACGCGGTAATTCTTCTTGGATCGGTCTAAGGACACTTACTTTTCATGCAAGGATAGGTACTAAATTTTGGGTCACTTCAAAGCTGAATACCTAGTATGTCCAAGAGAGAGAGAGAGAGAGAGAGAGAGAGAGAGAGAGAGAGAGAGAGAGAGAGAGAGAGAGAGAGCCAAAATGAAAAGTATAAAGAATTATTAACTTTCTTTGAACAATGCAAAATTACAAGAAGTCACCGGTACCTGCCAGTCTTAAGCTTAGTCCACTACCTCCCTCACTGTTACAAAGAATTACAAAGTATCTCAAATGTTTCTTTGTTGTGATGAAGAAAAGTGACTTTTAAAATAAGCTATTTTCACAGTAGTTTAATGTGGCGCACATAGGTTATGCCGGAACTACCGAGGTAGGTTGCGTATGGAGCTTCATTAAGTGTCGTTGGATCTCCAAAGGGGTGATTGTTACTGAACGACCATTGCTCAGTTAAAACAATAATCTGCAACACTTACTGAGTTGCCATTTACTCAACATGCTGAGTTGCCATTTACTCAACATGCTGAGTTGCCATTTACGGATGACTTAATATGCAAATATACAAACACGTATTTACAATAATAATAATAATAATAATAATAATAATAATAATAATAATAATAATAATATGGGAAAACATATGGAACAATCCGGTATCGCACAACAAACATGCAACATGGCTCCAGGAAGTCAAGGAAGAAGAAACAGGGAGAATAAAACAAAGATTCACAGACATCACGACAGACACAGTCAGACACCAACTAAAGAAAATGCCAAACTGGAAAGCCCCAGGTCCCGATGAAGTCCATGGATACTGGCTCAAAAACTTCAAGGCCCTACACCCACGAATAGCAGAACAACTCCAGCATTGTATCTCAAATCACCAAGCACCCAAATGGATGACCACAGGAAGAACATCCTTAGTACAAAAAGACAAGAGTAAGGGAAATATAGCCAGTAACTACAGGCCTACACCTGCCTACCAAAATAATGTGGAAGTTACTAACAGGTATCATCAGTGAAAGGCTATACAACTACCTAGAGGAGACAAACAACCATCCCCCACCAACAGAAAGGCTGCAGAAGGAAGTGTAGGGGCACAAAAGACCAGCTCCTGATAGACAAAATGGTAATGAAGAACAGTAGGAGAAGGAAAACCAACCTAAGCATGGCATGGATAGACTAGCAGAGGTTAATATTCAGGAGAGGGATCTTCCAGGGCGACTCACTGTCCCCACTACTCTTCGTAGTAGCCATGATTCCCATGACAAAAGTACTACAGAAGATGGATGCCGGGTACCAACTCAAGAAAAGAGGCAACAGAATCAACCATCTGATGTTCATGGACGACATCAAGCTGTATGGTAAGAGCATCAAGGAAATAGATACCCTAATCCAGACTGTAAGAATTGTATCTGGGGACATCAGGATGGAGTTTGGAATAGAAAAATGCGCCTTAGTCAACATACAAAAGGCAAAGTAACGAGAACTGAAGGATAAAGCTACCAGATGGGAGCAACATCAAACACATAGATGAGACAGGATACAAATACCTGGGAATAATGGAAGGAGGAGATATAAAACACCAAGAGATGAAGGACACGATCAGGAAAGAATATATGCAGAGACTCAAGGCGATACTCAAGTCAAAACTCAACGCCGGAAATATGATAAAAGCCATAAACACATGGGCAGTGCCAGTAATCAGATACAGCGCAGGAATAGTGGAATGGACGAAGGCAGAACTCCGCAGCATAGATCAGAAAACCAGGAAACATATGACATACACAAAGCACTACACCCAAGAGCAAATACGGACAGAACTATACATAACACGAAAGGAAGGAGGGAGAGGACTACTAAGTATAGAGGACTGCGTTAACATCGAAAACAGAGCACTGGGGCAATATCTAAAAACCAGTGAAGACGAGTGGCTAAATAGTGCATGGGAAGAAGGACTAATAAAAGTAGACGAAGACCCAGAAATATACAGAGACAGGAGAAAGACAGAAAGAACAGAGGACTGGCACAACAAACCAATGCACGGACAATACATGAGACAGACTAAAGAACTAGCCAGCGATGACAATTGGCAATGGCTACAGAGGGGAGAGCTAAAGAAGGAAACTGAAGGAATGATAACAGCGGCACAAGATCAGGCCCTAAGAACCAGATATGTTCAAAGTACGATAGACGGAAATAACATCTCTCCCATATGTAGGAAGTGCAATACGAAAAATGAAACCATAAACCACATAGCAAGTGAATGCCCGGCACTTGCACAGAACCAGTACAAAAAGAGGCATGATTCAGTGGCAAAAGCCCTCCACTGGAGCCTGTGCAAGAAACATCAGCTACCTTGCAGTAATAAGTGGTACGAGCACCAACCTGAGGGAGTGATAGAAAACGATCAGGCAAAGATCCTCTGGGACTATGGTATCAGAACGGATAGGGTGATACGTGCAAACAGACCAGACGTGACGTTGATTGACAAAGTCAAGAAGAAAGTATCACTCATTGATGTCGCAATACCATGGGACACCAGAGTTGAAGAGAAGAGAGGGAAAAAAATGGATAAGTATCAAGATCTGAAAATAGAAATAAGAAGGATATGGGATATGCCAGTGGAAATCGTACCCATAATCATAGGAGCACTAGGCACGATCCCAAGATCCCTGAAAAGGAATCTAGAAAAACTAGAGGCTGAAGTAGCTCCAGGACTCATGCAGTAAGAGTGTGGATCCTACTAAAAGAAACGGCACACATAGTAAGAAGAGTGATGGACTCCTAAGGGGGCAGGATGCAACCCGGAACCCCACACTATAAATACCACCCAGTCGAATTGGAGGACTGTGATAGAGCAAAAAAAAAAAAAAAAAAAAAAAAAAAAAAGAAAAAAAAATGAATAATAATAATAATACTGTTAAAAAGAATGGCAGAATTAAGCGAATTGAGTTTATATATTGTTTTTTCTATTTTCCTTACAATTCGCTTCTCAGGCTCAGAGATGTTTCTGAGTAACTGGTCAATTTTCATATTGGGAATTTATAGAAAATCATAAATGCTGAAGGTAATCTTTTATTAGAACATTGTCTCAGGTCCAGTTCTAATAAAAGATTACCTTCAGCATTTATAATTTTTTAAAAATTCCCAATATGAATTTTGGCCAGTTACTCAGAAACATCGCTGAGCCTGAGAAGCGAATTGTAAGGAAAATAGAAAAAACAATATATAAAATCAACTCGACTTAATTCTGACATTCTTTTTAACAGCATTTGCATAAAAGAGGGTCTTCTACGAAACAATAATACTAATAATGAAGAAACAAATCTACAGTTATGTAAATGTACATATAGTTAAATTTAAAACTCCAAGGATAGCTTTCGGGAATCTATTCGGTTCCCCTTATCAGATTCCCGAAAGCTATCCTTGGAGTTTTAAATTTCAATATAAGTGCATTTACATAACTGTGGATTTGTTTCTCCATTTGAAGACTCGTGCTACTATGAGGACTTTTTAAAATTAATAATAATAATAAAAAAAACTGTAGCAATCAAAACCAACCACCCAAAAAGACGTAACTTTGAAAAACTTTTTATTTTCCTTCTCGAAGTCCTAACGACTCAGCACAGAGGTACACCAAATTTCGTCTTTCTTCAAGTGTTGTTGATAAAACAGCATTCATCATGCCGAACCGTTCATCACATACCCCATCTAACAGACGTCCTTTGCGCAAAACAGCATGAACCACGCGATGACCTTTCAACCGTTTAACGGGAAGGACCTTCAAAACTTGAAACAAAATTACGCATAAATTAGCTACTGATTTATACAGTTCGTCCGTGGTATATATATCTCTCCTCTGACTGATACAATTTGCCTTGAATATTCTAAAATGTTCCTAGAACTATAAAACAATTTACTCAAACTTCTTTACAATGTATTCAATAGAAATTCTTTAATATTTTGAACTTGAAGTTCACCAACACTCCATGCGACATGACATCAATCGTAAACATTTGTACGTAATATTACCTATTTGTTCTAAATACGGAAATATTCTAAATTTCAGTTGTAATTCTAATGCGGAACCACTCACTATACACTGAGTACTTAACAAGATCACGTATAATACAGTGAGGTCAAGTTGGGTTACGATGTATTAATCAAGACGTATCACTATCATCTGTCATATCACGAATTCTGACCACATTTGCCAAATACTTGACAGTTACAGATACGGCCCGTGTTACGCATGTCCAGAACAGGCCTGTATAGTTAGCCATAGCTCTCTAGATAAATCTTTTAAGGGAATATTCTTTCTCGCAGAATTTTGTAGTGAAACACTTGTTATTCAATTAATATTGTAATACGTCTGATCTCCATTTGCAAGATCAGTTTTTGTATGATTCAATTCGTCTCTTTTACTCTACAACTCCGCAGTCCTTAAACCCACAGACATAATACCAAAAGCATTTTCCAAATATGAAATCGAGTTATAAAATAACGTCATCTCACCATGGCTAAACCACTGAAAAATCAAAACAATGCTCCACAGTTTTAGCAACTTTATTTCTAAGCGGAGGACCAACGGGAAGCGGGACCTTAGGCCACTCCTATCCAAGGCCAATAGAATTCTGTTTTGCCTTGTTCCTATCCTACGTCGGAAAATGAATCAAGATTTGGTCGCAACTCCAAAGGAAGAGCCTGACTTACACCTTGTGGGCAATACAGATTAACAGTGAATATATTCCAGAAGTACATAAAACTCTAGTGGTACAAAGTGATAAATTTCCAGTGATGCCTCAACTTCTCAGATTTCTTTACCATACATTCCCATTTGTGAATCGGTGAAATTATAATTTTCTATCACCAAAAGCCTTTTTCTTTTATTTATATTTAGTGTAATATCTTCCTATTGTCTCGCTGTCATTTTTTCACATGGATGTTAAAATGCGCCCCCCTCCAGAAAAAACCTTAAAAAAGAGAATCAAAATAAAAGGAGAAAATATATTAAGAGAATAAAATTAATAACATTCAAAAAGATTTACTTACCTTCCCATGTCCTCTTCATTCCTCAAAATTTCTCTTCTCCTCTTTCTTGAAAGGTTCTGTCAGCAAAAAGATATAGAATCATGTTAGGCAATGGATGCAGAATAATACCGCTGAGAAATATGTGAAATGATTTTAACTGAAATGTCCTTGATTTAGAGGAGATTGCGCTATATATACATGTTTCTCGAAGTTCTAAATTTACAGGCACACACATTCCTTCGAAACTGGTCTATTGCTTCGGAGAGTTTATTTCGAACGCGATAAGATTTCCAACAGCCGTCTGAAAGATCGGGTGGGTGTTTTTCAATAGACATATTTGAAGGTGATATTTGGAAACATATTCGCAAGATCCCGAAGGTATTGTGTAATATAGGAGTAAGTGGAGATATCATTCAAGAGAACTGAAAATGGAGGAATAACTTAATCCATTATGTCTGGTGCAGAGACCGATGAAATAGCTAACTTTTATATATATATATATATATATATATATATCTATATATATATATATATATACATATATATATAATATATATATATATATATATATATGTGTATATATATATACATATATATATATATATATATATATATATATATATATATATATATATATACATACTCGTATATTCAGAGGAAGACGAACGAAAACCACAAATCACTGGGCTGTTTTTTTTTTTATTTCGCCGACGTTTCGTAATTATGTACAGACTTACATTATACTGCAGCTTGTACATAAGAAAAGATAAAAACAATTAAAAGTACAATCTAAGAATTAATTTAAAATATAACAGAGTAAGAATGGAATAAATAAAAAATAAAAACACAACCAACCTAGAGGTGTGGTAGTAATGAACTAAATGGAAGGAAACCGCCACGGTACAAACTTACGCTAGATAGTATCGACTCGCAGATGTATGAGTGTTTAACGATGGTACAAGTTGTTTTATAAACAACGACTCAAGGACTGTTAAATCTAGCGGATTGGCAGTATGACCGATGACACTAAAAATCTTTGTTCTCAGTGTATGCTTTACATAATTACGAAACGCCGACATAAAAAACGAAAAAGAAAGAGAGAGAGAGAGAGAGAGAGAGAGAGAGAGAGAGAGAGAGAGATAAGCCTAGTGATGTGTGGTTTTCGTCCGTCTTCCTCTGAATATGTTACCTGGAGTATTTCCCTGTGCCCTTTCATCACTACACACACACACACACACACACACACACACATCACACACATATATAATATGTCCTCGAAGCACAAAAGAACAGAGTATATGTTAAAGAGTAGTTGCACATATTTCCACTCGTAAATTCCTTTTCGACAGTTACGGCGATCCTGTGATAGGTAATGTTGGGAGTCTTCGTTATCTTTGAGAGATGAGGTCATTAAGCTTACACAGCAGATTTATGGAAGCTCTTTCAACAGGGGGCGTTACAGCCGGCATATCGTGGCCTAACTGCTCACTCCAAGTCTAATTATGTGCGGGCTTGGTCATTCTTGCGTTCTCGTGGTTATTCGCTGGAGATGTCATTGTCTATTGTAACCGCTTGTTATTTCTTGGTAAGCGTCTCTACGAGAATGCAACTTTCAACACAATTTTCATATTTTGTTAATTAAACGTACGACTATTTACCAGACATTGTTATTTCCTGGTAAGCGTGTCTACGAGAATGCAACTTTTACCACAATTTTTATATTTTGCTAATTCAACGTACGACAATTTACCAGAGGGTTGTATCTGGAATGTATACTTTTTATTTCTTCATTTAGCGAACACATCACATCACTTCGAGTTAACTAATATCCCGAGTGTACCCGTACCATCAAAATTGTCGGTAATGCACATAAGAGTTGAGACGCAAGTCTTGACCCTACGAACGTTCCTTACTGTCCAGAAGCTGGGCCCTGAGTACCTTAATTCAGCATATTCCCAAAGCGACCTATCTAGTAGATTCAGCCAGCCTTCTGCCGGCACGGGCTCTTACTCCTCAGCCGCCCGTAACACCTGGTGAGAGAGGGTGTCATCGGGCTAGATGGAAGAAAGTTTAAACGTTTGATGACCACTTGATTGTCGTTACACGCAAGTACAGACAAATATATGGATACACGCTGCTTCTTGTTGAGTACATATATAAACGCACAGACCAGAGGGATGCACAACAAATGCCACATCTAGAACAGAGACGAAGAAAGCACGAAAAGAACAGGCTAAGAAAACCGAAGGATGGAAGCTCGCGGTGTAAAAAAAGGAAGCAAAAAAATAGTTCCAAACATCGGTAGTAAGAAGTAGTCATCATCCCCTGCCATCTTTCGATGATAACATCCGTTTGCACTACAGACCGGGAAGGTAGCATCGAAATACCGGTAAAGTTGACATGCTTGTTTGTAGAGTAGCCTATGGAGATATACTGTGCACTCGGCTGCTAAATCGTCGATGAATAGTGTAGAAAGCCATGCTTCGGATAAGGTGGCTTCCGTGTCAGCCCTTCTTCATTCTTTAAATACCTTTTGACAAGATTTGTAACTGGATGGCCTTCAATGTACTAGTTGCAACCCATCACAGTCAACTGATATATACAGATCCTGTGGAGAGGGTGTAAGAATACTACCACCGTAGGCCCTGCGAGTCATAAAAGGCGACTAGAGGACAGCTGCTGCCTTGCAGTCTTACTTTTTAGTCAAAGGCTAGGCTCACTGCTAATAGTTGTGGAAACTGCTGACTTGCAGTCTTACTTTTTAGTAAAAGGCTCGGCTCACTGCCATTAACTGGAAACTGCTGCCTTGCAGTTTACTTTTTAGTCAAAGGCCCTGCCCACCGCCAATAACTGTGGAAACTGGAGCTGGTGCCTTGCAGTTTTACTATTTTAGTAAAAGGTTTGGCCCACGGCCAATAACTATGGAAACTGCTGCCCTGCAGTCGTACCTTTTAGTAAAAGCAAGAACCAAAGCCAATAACTGTGGTTGATGACAGCAAGGGCATGCGGTAAAAAAAAACCCTTTGCTAAACCATGCCTGATGATACCTTTGATAGAAGGCAGTGGAGAAGGTGCATCAAGCAACCGACCCCTTAATGTATGGATAATGGTGGGAAAGAAGACAGTCAACTAGTGTATATAGATATATATATATATATATATATATTATATATATATACACACATATATATATATATATATATATATATATATATATATATATATATGTGTGTGTGTGTGTGTGTGTGTGTGTGTGTGTATATATATATATCATGATAATATGTCGGTGACTGTAATGGCTAATGGTAACCTTACTGAAACTTTCAAAGTGATGTCAGGCGTAAAACAGGGTTGTGTCGCTGCTCCTACCTTGTTTTCCATATTTATAACTGTTGTTTTGCACCTCATTTAAGATAAATTGCCTCCATCTTGCAGAACAGATGGAGGAATATTGACTCTCAACCGGCTAAAGGTAATAAATAAAGTCAATGTTACTGCTATTGTTGAGCTTCAGTATGCAGACGACAACGCTGTCTGATCTCAAACTGAAAATGATCTGCAAATTATACTGAAGGCATTTGCAATTGCTTACTCTCGTCTTGGACTTGCCATCAAATCAGAAAAACCCCAGTCAGCCACCCCAAACTGAAGCTATAAGAGTTGCACCTACTATAGAAATTAATGGAGAAACTCTAAAAGCTGCAGACCGCTTCCCATACCTGGGCAGTCATCTATCTTCAAATGCCAATATAGATGATGAAGTTCAATATCGCCTAAGGTGTGCTAACTCAGCTTTTAGAAAACTACGCAAGAAAATTTTTGATGATCATGACACCAAAATAAAGGTATATTCTCAAGGTGTTTCGCAAGGACCGCTGATGGAATTTCTCCAGGGCTTTAACATGGCGTCGGTAAACTTACCGACGCCATGTTAAAGCACTAATGTAAGTGTTCTTGAAGAGGCCGACTGCCTCAGTATTGAGACCGTTATAATAAAAAGCCAGTTGAGATGGGCAGGGCATGTTGTCAGAATGGCAGACAGCCGCCTTCCTAAGCAGCTCTTTTACGGGACTCGAAATGTTGGCAAACCAAGGAAGAGATTCAAAGACAGCTTAAAAGACAACTTAAAACTATGTGACATTGACTATAAAACATGGGAGACCGATGCAGCGGAGCGATCTGCTTGGAGAGTTAAAGTGAAAGATGGAATTAATGATTATGAAGAGAACAGAAAGCAGCATCTGGAGAAGCTCGTCAGGTCCATCCACAGCCTCCATTCCCACATAACAACACATGCCCCAATTGTGACAGAGTATGTGGCTCGAGAATTGGTCACATTAGCCACATAAGAACCCATCAGTAACGACATCCCATAGCATTCATACTCGAATCGAGTGATAGCCATGATGATATATATATATATATATATATATATATATATATATATATATATATATATATAATATATATATATATATATATATATATATATACACGTGTATGTATGTAAGTATTTAAACATTCGTTCCTTATCATGGAACGTACAATTTCATTTGATAGTAATGATCTGGCAAGCCATAAAAGTTATGAATCACCACCATCTTGGCTGGTACTTTGATAGGTGACCATCAATGAAAGAGATCGAAATGTATACTGATAAAATATTCTTTACAATTGTCATTATTTTTCAAGAGGAGTATACAGAGAATTAAACTGGACATTTTTACTTTTACTTTCAAAAGTTTGAAGTGACACACTTACCGGTTCCTGACTAGTAATCCTACAGTATGGACGAGCTCTGACTATCTTATTCACGGGATTAATAATCGAGTGACCTGACACTCTTCACTCCGGCGTCTGCCTAATGACTAATTAGAGAGACGGCTTCACTGCCGATCTGGCTGCCCATAAAGGAAAAGGATATACGCAATTAAGTGGGGGTAATTAGGGATTTTACTGGCTCATTAAGAGTCGCTAGTTACTCGCAGGTATCCCATGGACGAAGTTCGAAAAAGCGAGGCCTTCGCTGGATTGGCTTCATTAGGGCGCAGACGCGAAACAATATCCGCTAATGACTCCCATTACTTTTTCCCCATTTCGGAAATGAACAACTGAAAGCTGCTCTAATTTACAGTTTCTTGCAGGGAACAAATAAGCGAGCAAAGTTATCTCAAAAGTTTTCGACGCTCTCTGGTATACGTATATGCACGCTTCCAAGGCGGCACGATTTTAAAGCCGGAATGCGTATAGTTAGAGTTTATGTTTTTGGTTTATAATACTTCTGAACTGTCTTTAGGGTACATTCATACTTAAAGATGATATTTTCAAACACCAGCTGCTTGCTCGTCACACATTTTGCAAAATCAAGCATGAACTGCAGGGTTTAAATGGGCACCCAATTAATTTGGTAATGATATTGATCCTGAATCAAATCCTCTACTGGGTCAATAACTTTTTATGTTGTTATCATTATTATTATTATTATTATTATTATTATTATTAGTAATAGTAATTAAGTGTATTATCATAGTATTATTGTTATTAATTTCCTGAGTTCGAAAACTTACAAACAGAACGAGTCAAGATGGATTAACTTGGAAGGCGCGTTCCTACAGAATAGAAAAAACACGTAAAAAAACGAGAACTGTTGTAAAAACGTAAGGATATAACCAATAAATAAATAGTGACAGACGGCAAATAAAATAGTATAAAGAGAGTATAAACAATAAAACAGATAATGAAATAGTATAAAGATAGCCAAATAGCATAAAATTCGTACAAAAGACAATCAAATGGTACCATGACAATACAAAGATGATAAAGGAGTACAAATATAATCAAATGGGGGAAAGATAGTTTAAGGACGCGGAGAAACGAGTCCCTCCAGATGAGAGGCTCTTCCTTGTCGCATTCAATATCCCGTTGGAGACGAAGGAGACTATTTTGTATTTGTTGGGACAAGTGGCAGGCGAGTTTAGACCTACAATTAAGAGAGAGGAGCTCAATGTGAGAGGCTCATTATTTAAGAGCCACCTTAAAGAACAGGGAAAGAAAAGAGAGAGAGAGAGAGAGAGAAGAAAGAAAGAAGAATAAGAAGAAGAAGAAGAAGAAGAAAGAGAAGGAGGAGAGGAGGATTAGGAGGAAGGAAAGGAGAGGAGGGAAGTGCGGAGAGAGAGGAAGATTAAAGAAGAGAAAGAAGAGGAGAGAGGCGACGAGGAAGAGAGAGAGAGGAGAGAGGAAGAAAAGGGAGGGGAGGAGGAGGAGGAGCGAGGAGGAGAGGGAGAGAGAGAGATAGAGAAGAGAGAGAGAAGAGAAGCAGAGAAAGGAGGAGGCGAGCCACTGCTATATTTGCAGGTCATTTGAGGTAAGCGTTTCGAAATACACTTTCACCTTTGACCTTTATCCTGAAATCCTGCACTTCTTTTTTTTTTTCCCAGACTTCTTTCTTGCTTTTGCGATTCGCAAGCTTGAATACACACAAAATACAACAAATCTTGCGCACATGATTTGCAAATATCTTTATGAAAGTAGTTTCGTCACTTCAAATCCCGTTGGCGTTTGCGAGTATAAATGAAACGGTCTTGATACTGCTCAACTGTTTTTCTTTGACTTTGAATAAAATCCTCAGAAGATTCCAGTTATTGTTTCCTTCGTCCCTTTTGAAGGTAAAATGTCATCTTCCTGTCATCTAACATGGCTATGTGAGTAGATAGGTAAGTTTAATGATCGTGTTTAATGTAAAGAATACAAGAAAAGGAAATAGAAGAGGAGATAATCAGAATAGGAGGAAAAAGACACAATAATAATAATAATAAAAGCAACAGTATGAGTCACTAATATGGTGAAGAAATCCACTGTGGTGTAATGCAAATATGTATTAGAAATATATATGTAAACGAGAACTTTCGCAAACCTGTTCAATTCTCTTCGCAATCTGAGAAGAGAATCGAGCAGTTTTTCGAAAGATCTCGTTTGTATATATATTTCTTATTAACATATTTACATTGACACCACTGTGGATCTCTTCACCATTAATAATAATAATAATAATAATAATAATAATAATAATAATAATAATAATAAGTTCAAAAATGTAGGTTACTGCTAATTGCGTTTAGTGCCTCCAGATGCACCCAAAGCCTAGTCTTAATAGAGAAATAAATCGAGGATGGCACAAGGACCACGAGCTGAGGGATTTTGCCAGACAGGCAAAGAAGAATGGCTGGAGCGCTTCGTTTTTAGGGAAACTAATTCAGCAAGAGTCTGAGAGCTCCGAAGATGGGGAAAATTTATGGGGAACTCTAATGAGAAATGCTACTTATTATTTTCACTGAGACTAATGTTCGAGAGAGAGAGAGAGAGAGAGAGAGAGAGAGAGAGAGAGAGAGAGAGAGAGAGAGGTGCACACAAACACAGACTGTTTTCTAATTAGAAATAAATACGGGGCATAATAAGCAATATACTACTGGAACAAGCTGCCCTATGAAGTCTATAAAGCCTAAGCGGCCTAGCAAACTCTTGTAAACTAGAGAAAGAATTCTAGAACAAGAGATGCACATGAAAAGGACTGACTCTTGAATTCCCAAACTTAGTATGCCACATAGGTGCATATTAGGGGCATTACATTAGTTAATATTCCAGGAATGCATAAGTGGGATTCTGACTGATAAAACAGGACATAATAGAGGCAAGGTGTTTGTCAAGTAACAGTTACGCGAGAAGCTTGAAGAAGCTTTAGGGAAAAGATGCGAGTGACATCTATAGACTTACAAACAGCTCAAGGTAGAATGGCTCGGGAGGCAATGTGGTGGAAGATGATAATATATGATACAGGTTATTGAGAGCAATTAAAAGTTTTGATGATTATAGTGAACCAATGTGGTAGGCTACAAAAACGGGAGACTGACTAGGCTTGGCGTATAGGTTGGTGTGTTATTTCTCCATGGGTTTTCAATATTTTCAAGGATGAGGAAATATAGCAGCAGTTGGTGTAAGACAGCGCGATACGAAAATGAATCTCGAATGGTTGGAAAGATTGATTGATTTATTAATTCTTACTGGCGTCGCAACGACGAGGTTATTGACGCCGGGTTGGAAAGAAGGGAAGGAAGAAGAGCAAGACCTAGAGAGAATAAGATCTGTTGTTGATGAGCCTTCTGTACAGTGTATGAAGCAGCTCACAGACTCTTGCACAAAAACATTAGTTAAAGGTACGAAAGAGACAGTGACAATTGTACGTCTATGCACACACGATGGCAGTATTGCGCTCGCTATACCGCTCGTCGTTCATTAGCCAAGTTAACGAACCCGGGGTTTGGCTTGTTTGCTTTGTTTGTTTGTTTGTTTGTTTGAATGGTGATTTTACGTTGAATGGAACCAGTGGTTATTCAGCAACGGGACCAAAGGCTTTACGTGACTTTCGTACCACGTCGAAAGTGAACTTCTATCACCAGAAATACACATTTCTGATTCCTCAGTGAAATGTACGAGAATTGAACTCGCGGCCACCAAGGTAGCAGGTTAAGACCATACCAACCACGCCACTGAGGCGCTTACCCGGGGTTTGGTCAATACTTGGATGGGTAACCACCGAGAATAACCGGAAGCCTTCAGTCACTAAGCTCCCTGGAAACCTAGAGGGAGACACCTCTGGGTGTTGCCCCCTTTGAAAGGAAAAGGCTAGTGTGTATTTAATAATACATATGTATATATACATATAATATTGTATATATTTACCATGGATATATATATATATATGTATGGTATATATATATATAATATAATATATATATATATATATATATATATAAATATATATATATATATATATATATATAATATATAGCCTCGAGAGCAAAGGGCCGGCCACTCAATTCTTCCTAAGCATTTACCTCTATAAACGTGAGCCTCTTTCTCTTGGCTTCGATCAAAGAAAGGGGGTCTGTTGCCTTCCAACACTTTCGGACGCCAAAGGAGCCCCCACTGACACTTAACATTCTCCAGGGTTGGTGCGAGGGACGTTTCCAGTTCATCTCCATCCCCATTCATCATCAACTCTTCTACATATGGAACGTCCGTAAATTTCCATATGTTATCATCCCCCTCACCCGCCTCTGACTCCTGATTTTCTTCTTAAGTTCAATTCTGATATCGAAATCGTTAAATTGAGCCTCGTTTTCATACAAGGATTGGCGTCTGTACGGCAATCATGATCACTCTAGATTAATGTATAATTTTACTTTCGTGTCTATATATATACATATATATATATATATATATATATATATATATATATATATATATCTATATATATATAAGCACACACAGACACATATATACATGAACCGTTCCTATGGTAACGCCTATAAAGTCGACATGAACTCCAGCAGCATTAGCACTGGCAGCAACTCCAAAGGCCGAAACGCGGACGAAACAGCACGGAGTGAAGTTGTCACAACGAAAGGGGGAACAATAGCAACGCGAATCGTACAGAGCATTCCTTCGACCTCTCATCTTTAAAGTTCTTTTCCTTTTCCCCTTTCCCTCAACCCTCAACACCTTTCCCCTCTTCCTCTTCACGCTTCGGACTAAATATATATAACACTTACGGTTCCTTTTATTAGACCCCGGGCATATTTCGGACAATGGCATATCCTTTTTTTCTTTACGTGAACAGACCAACTGTTCTATTTGAATTAATTAACGATTTTTTTTACAGTAAAAACAGTGAACGTATTAACTTATCCATTGTTGCCCACAGAACAAATGAAAACAATTAAAACAGAAGCGTTAACCAAAACAGAAAAATAGTAATTGGGACCAACCCTCCGTGGCGAAGCTTAGCTAAGTAGGGTTAGGGTAGAGGTGAAAAAAAAAAAAAAAAAATTGAAGCACAGTCTTTAGTAAAAACTCGTAAGCGTTACTTGCCTGTAAACCATAAAGGAAGAATCTGAGAATCAATTGGTAGGCAAGTCTGCAATATTAAATACCACTCCGATACGAAACCTTACGGAAAGGTAAACGTCAAGAATCCAGATAATCAATGCGGCAACGTTCACTGAAGAGGCAAAGCAGTCAACAGGGACCCTCCATAATGCAGCACTATGGTCATAAAGGAAGCGAAATGTCACCAAGTCATAAATTAACCATAATCTGAAATAAAATAATTTGATGGAACTGTCAGAAAACACATCAGTTTTATAATTTTTCATAACGGGCACACATTGTCATTAATACGTTAAAAAAATAAACATGAATATGTACCTTACGCTACCTTGTAGTACAATAAGTAAAAGGAAAAATAAGTAAAAGGAAAAATAAGCAAGGAAGAAGTTAAATATATGGATGTATATTTATAAATTCCATTTTGTAAACACTAAAAACCATTGTTTTACAGAAAACCAAAGCTTGCAGCTAACAGCTGTGTCAGTGAACTACTTCAAGAGCACCGCAGTATGGAATCACATAATGTTGCAACTGTTGAAAGGTATCGCAATCAGGAGTGTTATTAATCCAAACAAAAACCGCAGCAACCTGGAGTTAATCAAAATGCAGAAAATATAATAATGAAATATATTCACGTGGTCCCCGTTAATTAAAGATACGCCAATTTCAGGCGGAGTAAATGATCGTAATTACTTATAACTAAAATCAGAGAATGGTAATAAAAATGGAAGAATTAGTAGCATCGATTATATCAACCAAACTTGTTGCTCACGGAGAAAGAAAATTAAATCTAAAAAAAAAGGAAGCAAAATTGAAGAGCATAGAAAACAGCCAGATTAATATCACTAAAAATACTTCCCATTCAAAAGACAGCAATAACAAGGCGTGATCCGACCTCAAGCTTACTCGGGACGTATTCAGGATTTTCCCCTTACTCCTAAGTTATTAACATTATAAATTCTTAACTTTTAACGTAAACTAAAACGTGCTAAAATCTACGGTTAAATAGAGCATTGTTTCAACAACAGACACTGAAATACGCTATATTTCTTTAAAATAATTTTTCTGTATTGTTTACCATGCACATTATTTTTTTTTTTTGACATTTCCATTCTAATAAATGAATATCCCATTCTAAAATTCCTGTACCTTTAAATCAACGTGAAACACCGTTTTCAGGCCTTTTTAGGCTCTTCTATAAACCTTTCCTACCACCACAACAAGAACAACACCAACAGCAACCACAAAGTAGAAAAAAATAGAGAAAAACGCAAAATCGAAGGCAGCTGCTGAGCTCCGGAAGAAGACCTCTCGTTAACCATTCTATGAGAAAACAACACCTTTGAAGACCCTGGGTACATTTTGCAAGAAGCTGTGTTTACATGAATTTATGAGCCAGCGCCATGAGAGAGAGAGAGAGAGAGAGAGAGAGAGAGAGAGAGAGAGAGAGAGAGAGAATGCATAGTTACAACATAAACCTACTTGAGTGAGAAAAGGAATATATGGTTTAGGCCATCACATTGTGCGTATATATATATATATATATATATATATAGATATATATATATATATATGTATATATATATATATATACACACATATATATATATGTATATATATATATATATATATATATATAGTATATATATATATGTGTGTGTGTGTGTGTGTGTGTGTTGTGTGCGTGTCCTCTCTCTCATCTCTCTCTCTGCTCTCTCTCTCTCGTCCTCTCTCTCTCTCTCCTCTCTATATATATATATATATATATATGTATATATATTATAATATCATATACTAAGCTACAAATGTCCTTTAATATCCAATTCGCTCTACCTCTGAATTAATATATTTTCATATATGTTAACCGAAGGGGAATTTTTTAGTTGATAAGAAATTCATTGGCTCATGGGCGCGAACCACGGAACCAAGATATCAGGACGTAGCCTACAGTGAAGCGCTTTAAACCACAAGATTATCAGGGCTTAGCCATGTGGTTTAAGGTGCTTCACTGTACGTCCTGATTTCTTGGTTTCGTGGTTCAGTTAACATATATGAAAATATATTAAGTCCGAGGTAGAGCGAATTAGACATTAAAGGACATTTATGGCTTAGTGTGTATACATGAATCACGGTGATAAGGTAAGACATATATATACACACTAATACACAGCAGTCGACCAACCTTCAAGTACAAAACCCCTATCAAGGTCATCAGAGGTACAACGGGTTTAACTCGTTCCATCCTCGAGGCTAAAGAATACCTCTGTAGCGATCCTCGACCTACATATATAAAAAATCTTATTTCGAGCCTAACATTTCAATAGAAGCCAGGTTCATACTTAACGCCAACGACCGTGGAATTGAATTCAAATCTACCATAGAGAAATCTGACACCATTCACGTTTTTCTTAACCACGCCTCATTACTGAGTGACTTGTCAGTTAAGTCCAATAATCAAAACATCTAAAAAAATTTAATATCTGTCAAAAATAAGGCCTAGGTCGTTGGTAGACGTAAGATATCCTTGCTTCTTAAAATTACAATATAAGTCCTTAAATGGAGATATCTCAACTGTTTTTTAAAGCTGATACTAAAATATCAGTACTAAACTGCATCGGCAAATAACTTAGCCATTGATGGGAACATGACCTTATTAGATCTGATTATATGATAATCTTTTTAATCTTTGGGAAATTTGCTTAATTGGTTAGCAGGTAATTTTATCTTGGGGACACGAGCAATGAATCATGGCGAAGCTGACGACTCTCCTTTTCCCCCTTCTAAGGACCTGACCACAGGCCAAATTACTCGCTAAATTTAAAGCCAGAATCTGCAGAAAGGATAAGAATTAAAAGGAAACTCCAAAACGATTCGGCAGTAAACGAGCAGTTTGCAGGCGATGAAGGAGAGGTTTATCCCGTCGTCAGCAGCAACTTCTGAGCCAAACTCAGGACGGAAAAAGCAACTGATCTTGAAATGACCTCAAAAGTCTCATTCCGTTCTGTTCGTTATTCTGCCAAGCGTCGGATCCTCCGGTCCTTCCTGACCACGCCCAGGGATTATTGATACCTCTCAATCTTTTGTTACCTACGAAAAAGGAGGAAAAGGAACAGAGAGAGAGAGAGAGAGAGAGAGAGAGAGAGAGAGAGAGAGAGAGAGAGAGAGATAAGCGCTTTGCTCCCATGCAGATAAACAATAGAAAAAAAAATCTTCAGGAACAGAAGGAAACGCTGATACATTAAAAAGAAATTAAAACGAAAGAGAAAAAACTGCTTCCGATCACAATAAAATTTACTATTCAATGATTTAATGAAAAGAAGGACTATACTCTGTTTTTTTCCATCTGTCTATCCGCCTGTGGTGTTTGCGTATAGTAACACTGCGTCCCGGGCTTTAGATAGTTACATTCAGCTTACATTCAACGATTATAATAATATCCTATTTCGAATATTAACGGTGTAATTCGCATACAGTAAATTATTAAAACACTTTTCAGTTGCAAATGTACACCCAGATATCCTTTTATTTACCTAAAACTTACACATAGCGTAACTATCTAAAGCCCGGGACGCAGTGTTACCATACAAAAACACCACAGGTGGATGGACAGATGAAAAAAAACAGAGTATAGGTGACTATTCTCCTCGTATTTAGAAGCTGCAGAAAAGACCAACTGGATGTATTTATCAGGCAAAAGGATCAAATGAAAATATGAAAAAACACTTATTTTATAAATCCTTTTTCCTAAAAGTAAGATATGACCAGTCTTTCAAAACATGAAAACTTTAAAAATGATAGAAAGGGCTATGCGTATAGATTATAGGGCACCGATATGATTCACCTAAAATGAATTAATTGGTAAAAAGAAGCCTACTAACGAAGTTAATGAAACCGTATGAAGAACTTGTATTAATATCAGTCTCTCTCTCTCTCTCTCCCGGTTTTCACGAAATCTGAACGGAGTTTTGAGGTTTTTCTATGGAAATGCAGTCAGAACAAATACAAACGTGAGAGAACTTTGGCAATAAATCACACTAGAAAAATGAAACAGTCACGGCGTTGGAGTAAATGTGAAAAGCTCCCTTTGTACTGGAGGCGACAAGTAACAGAGGCGTACCTTCCCTTTAGTAAGCATTACACCTCTGGATGTTAATGGTAAGATTCCAGAATCAGTAACATTTCCCAGGCTTATTATCAAATTAATATCGTGAAAAGTTATAAGACGGAAAACAAGATTGTCAAGAAATTGACGTAACTGGAGGTTTTTCATTTTTCTTGAAGTGGTGCACCGATTCTGATCACAGGTGCTCTTATATTACATTGAAAGACTAATTACCTCAGACAGCAGGCCTCGTACAAGCAACAAGTGATTAAATATTGGTAGAGGGTTATTGAGGAGGGAATACTATTTACAGAGCTGATGGAGGCTTTAGGTTTCCGTACGCCCTCTTGTTTGCTCTTAAGTGCACGTCTATAGAAAATTCTTGAATAATTTTAGGTAATAAGAGTATTGTACCCAAACATTTCATTTACCATTCTGCTTACCTACAAGATTTTCTAATAAAGTTTAACATCTATTTGCTAAGTGACACAAAAATATCACTAGAAGAAACGGAGAGTCCAAAAGACACCGCCCGTGACCACCCAGATCTTGTTGGTCGAAATCCCTGACGCCCTTCCCCAGGTGACATTTTCCTTCCATTTAAGAGGGAATCCGCAGGCCCCTATTCTCTGGCTATTAGGAAGTCTAGGTAGCCCTTCTGCCCTCATGGGCGCTGCACTTTTATGCGCATAAAAGAGAAAAGAATACTTTGTGAGTGAATCTTTCCCTGACCTGGGAAGGAAATTGTTCAAAGATTAAACGGAGCGATTTCCTCAGAGCTGGAAGGATTCCAACTCGTTCGGAGGGGTTGCCACGTTTCTTGTCCAGGTCTATCATTACTTTGTCCTTTAACGACAACCATTCATTTCCATGAGTTTTGCGTCATGACTCATTCACTTCTCTCTATCTCTATCTCTATCTCTTTCTCTCTCTCTCATGCACATGGACATAGACATAATATAGACACTATTTCAGGGAAACAGATACGATGTTAAATATCCTTGGGAAACTTCTGTGTTCTGTATCAGTTCTGTTCACTTCGTACAAATATAGTGAGTATTATTAACACAAGCTACCCCTCCCATTGGATTATTATAAAAATATAACAGGTCGGTGTAAAAAGATTATATATATATATATATATATATATATATATATATATATATATATATATATATATATATATATAATATGCAAGATATCCATAAAGTCATTCCCTAGTTAATAAAATTAATAACTTTAAAATTATTGTGGAAATGACAGCACAACTTTCACATTCTGTTGAGCAATTGCGAAAGTTTCTTTTGTTTGCCAACAGATGCCACTGTGATCACTCTATCCGCCAGGTGAGTCAAGAATAGCAGAAATGGCGTCATTGCAGGAGAAAGCCCAGTGTGTGTTATGGTACCACGAAATAAAATCACCTGTTGCAGTACAACGCAAGTTCAGAAATGAGTATCGACGAGATCCACCAGATTGTTAAAAGCATTTTAAGACTGGTATAAAAAGTTCATAGAGACTGGAAGTGTTGAAGACCGCAAGAGAAGCGGTAGACCTAGTGTGAGTGATGCATTCCTTGTTGCTGTGCGCGACGCCTTCCAGCCAGAATGGCCACCAATTTCACCAGACATTACCATTCTTGATTTTTTCTTAAGGGATTATATCAAGGATAACGTGTACAGTACACCAGTACCTATTGTTGAGACCTTAAAAGCAGGGATAACAGCAGCTATAGCAACTATACATGTAGAAGTTGGAGAATACCTGGCGTGAGATAGAATTTCCCTTAAACGTACTCCGGGCAACAAAAGGGGCACATGTTGAAATTTATTAGTAATATAAAAAAAAACTTTAGTCAATGTTGTTGAAATTGAAGAAAACCTTATGCCTCTACCTAACGTGTTTTGTGTGTAATAAAGGTCTGAAATCCGGGAAAGACTTTATGGACACCTCACACACACACATATATATATATATATATATATATATATATATATATATATATATATATATATATAATATATATGTGTGTGTGTGTGTGTGTGTGTGTGTGTGTGTGCGTGTGTGTGTGTGTAAAATGTAAGATTGTAAAGACCTCAACCCCACATCTGGAGGGTACAATTGGCCAATGTGGGCGCCTAGGCTGGTTGATGTAATTTTGGCTCCGGCCTTCCGCCCACCAGTCCTAGTGCCAAGAAAAGAGCGTAGGCTAGCAGCCTCATCCCATAACAACTTTTCGAGAAATCGAAAGGCTGTACCATTCTAGAGCGACCCCTATACAAAGGAGAATAAAAGCCATACTATACTCTGTTTATTTCCATCTGTCCACCCACCTGTGGTGTTTGCGTATGGTAACACTGCATCCCGGGCTTTAGATAGTTACATTCAGCTTACATTCAACAATTATAATAATATCCTATTTCGAAAATTAACAGTGTAATTTGCATACAGTAAATTATTAAAACACTTTTCAGTAGCAAATGTACACCCAGATATCCTTTTATTTACCTAAAACTTACACATAGCATAACTATCTAAAGCCCGGGACGCAGTGTTACCATGCGAAAATACCACAGGCGGATGGACAGATGGAAAAAAAACAGAGTATAGTTAGAAAAACAAATCAGTGGTTATCAATGTAACCTCACTACAAACGGGGGACGAGATCAATTTCAGTAATGGGCTAGGGAGAGAAATGGAGCGATTTAGGCCATTTTTCTGTCTAACCTATCTGCCCTTTTTTAATACAATATATAGATGGACATATATAGCAGAGAGAGAGGAGAGAGAGAGAGAGAGAAGGAACTCCTCCCATGTTTACCTCCGAATGGAAATTGTTTCGTACACAAAGGAAGCGAACGTCACGTGAGATAAGACTGATAGAAAACACATCAATAAACAAGTCCCGTGCGATAGAACTGCAAGTCATTTTCGTTTAGACTTCCCGCCAAGCTGTCTCCAGATAAGGGGATTGAAAATAACAGTAATTAGTCCCGGAAAAGTGGAAATGGAAAAGCAATTTTGGATGAACACTGATATAAGATCTGTGGACATACAGGGAAATTACAGTCATCGCCGTTTATCCACTGTCACGCTGTCAGTTGGTTTATTTTAGTTGCATTGAAGATATCTGCGTAATATTCCTCCTATCATAACCTGATAACAGGTATAATGATGATAATGATACTGGCCACCATTGGCTGAACTGTACCTTGAGTTTGGCCAGTAGTCCAGGCATGCATCACTTCTAGTATTAGACAAGTTATCATAAAAAATAAATACTTGAATACATTAAATAACCATTCATACTTTGTTATATGAATTTTGCCTTGTTCGATCAAAGCTGGAGGCATTAATAGTCTTTAAGGACACTTTCTACTGAGCTCATTTTCCCTTTATAATTACATAAACGTTTCAGTGAAACAGTATATAGATATCAATGGGAGAACAAGCAGCTTTCCTCAAGGATATTTCAATGAGAGCATAAAAGCTGATGCAATTCAAATCATCTGCCGGAGTTTCTTGATTTCTATGCAGACATCAGGTGAGCTCAGACACTTGTTAGTTAGTTATCCTTATAACCAACAATTTCGCCTCTTTCTAGATAACATATTCTATTGCGGGCTGCTCTTGAAGCAAGAGCCCGTGCCAGGGTACTAACGGCTTAACCTAAAACAAGAACAGCATAGTTCCAAAACCACCTTGCCCATTCCTGGACCTCAAATACAGCCTCCGCTTCATGTGCTTCCGGGATCAGCTTCTCGTCCTCACAACTTTATCTAGATTTTTCTTGTGTCCTTCCTTCATTAATACTACTGATCACTTCGAAGCCTTAAGAAGAGATGGGGAAAAATGCAGCAGCTCATACGAAGCGGAGAGGAGATTCCCTCAGCCACAAAGAAGAGAGGTTATCAGAGGATCGCCAATTGCGCTGAGGTGGGAGCCACTGACTGACTGACTGACTGACTGACTGACTGACTAAGCTCTCAAGCATATCTGGCGCTGGTGAAAACCGGAAGCGAGATGGGCTCATTGGGTGGTACAATTTTACTCGATGCAAAAAAAGGCCATTTTCAGACAAACCTTCCATGCACCTTCGCTTAAAAGTTTCGATGAAATCTGTTGTAATTGAGTCTCTATATCATGTTCCCATTATGCAAGATTTTGATATAATACCAAGTACCCAAATTATGTATGTTCGCTCCACATGTAGCAACTTAGAACTTCACTTTCTACCATGCACATAAGACGTATTTTGAAAGGAAGAAGCTTCCATACTTTACTTTTTTTTCTTAATCTAATACAAAAGCTAATTCAACGTTACTTTTAAAACGAACAAGGTATAACTCACAAAACCTCAAGCATAATCTACACAATTACAATTCTCTCCATTATTAGAATGTATTCGCAGTGTCCAAAAGCTCTCTCCTTCGTTCAGTTATTCACATTTGTTTTCCCACCTTTTTCCTTGTGGGATATGTGCAATACTTACAGTGACCACGGTAAAAACAAATATGCCACCATGAAAATGTTAGTATATTTCTCACTCCGTTTTCATAGGTCACCAACACCGTCAAACCGACGAGGGTCTTCCTTCGCATTTCGCCGGAACCGTTCGTCATCGCAAAGGATCATTCATCTCGAACTCTTTCCACAAACCTTGGCTGAAACACACCATAAAACCATAAACCAGGTAATGATCCCGAACCATTCGAATCGCACCAAGAATCCGGTTGGTCATTGAGACTTTCAAAACACATTAATCAAAGGTATGAAAAGAGTTCGATGATTTATACGACTGAACCGTGAGAAATATTGCACCTGGAACGGAAGATTTTTTTTTTTTTTTTTTTTTTGTGTGTGTTTTTCTTCTGAAGCGGAGAGGAGTGATTTCTAGTTAGGTTTTACGTGCGGAAATCACTGAAATTATGTCGAGATATTTTTTTGTTTATTTCCCATCCCGTGAAGAGATGAGAGAATAGAGGCTATTTCTCTGTTTCATCCGTTACTGAATATTTTCGACTCAATGAACAATTAGAGAAAGAAAATATGCGTCGCTAACGACATCTTATGACATAAAATATAGCTTGAGATAAATTATAAATGCATAATTGCACGTTCAATCTCTGGTGCAAAGGAATGGAAGAATGGCTCCTCAAGCACAAAAGCTCATGAAGTGCGCGCAAAGCAGAACTGTTCTTCTCCTGAACAAAGGACAATCACACTGAGGCCTCTCGGGCGACGCCCAACAGGAAATTGTTAATTTGTTTGCATAACATAACATGCACACTCATGTCACGTCTGCACGAGAAGGAGAAACGTATCAAAAGTGCTATTGTTCTGACACGTCACCTTTCATGACACTCTACCTCCACAGCCCTTTTCCGATGTAATATTATTCTATTCCTCTCCATCACCATCTGTGGTATTATTTCCAGGACTTGCTCTACCACACTGTCACCAACTGTGGTATTCAGTTCCATTCCATCAACACGTCGTTTTCTATTCTCGTACATTACCTTAACAATTTTTAAAATTCTTCTTCAGTCACGGTATTATACCCTCCTCATCCATCATTCTGTTCTCTTCCATCGTTCTCTTGTCACTCTAATTCCTCCACAGCCGTCCATGAAATTCTCTTCTACATTAGCACTAAAGGTATTCTATCTTCCGTAATCACAAGCCCTGGTATTGGTAACGCTCCCTGTCTATCCCAGCCTTTAGCATGTTATGATTATGAAAGAAACTTCCACTTCAAGAAAACACATGTTGAAGAGTATATTCTGCAATTGGCTTCGTATCCCTCTCTCTCTACTTGGGTGTCATTCTAGAGCTTGACAGGCGGCCCTCAAGCCACATGACACAAAGGGTATCAAGATGGTCAAGGCGGCAAAGACTCGGAGGACACATAAATGTCAGGAAGCGAGCAATAGTGTCGTTCGTTTTGTTTTTCTTTAGATTCACGTCGGGGGTCATAGATACTTTTATGACACTGTTTGATCTCTCTCTCTCTCTCTCTCTCTCTCTCTCTCTCTCTCTCTCTCTCAGATCGTCATAGTGTTGTGATGAAACCCAGGAAGGGATGATGGCCTCACTTTGACTTTGCTGTCATGCACACTGAATTAAGCCTCTGGTAATCAGTCGAATATGGTGAAACTTGGGTAGAAAAATCAAGAGGGAGCGACAGAAAAAAATAATCATATGCATCTCCGTAAAAAAACCAAAGGAAGGCCCAGATCAGGATGTTCTCACGTTACTTGCGAGGATCCATTAGGAAAAATTCTTTATCTTTTTGTTTCTCTTTATTCGGGTAAACTTTAATTAAAGAACAGAGCTGGTAGTCAGGAGGGAAGAGAACACCAATGAAGCTTCAGTGAAGCTTCAGCTCTCCTTTTTACTCGTTTATATAATGATCTGAGAATGTTCTTTGAATGGCTGACCACATATGATGGGCAGGCCGTAATATACTTTAAGAGACAATATATCTGAGAAAGAGTGAAGGTTGATTGAGCCACTGTTCAGAAAGGCATGAGGCTATCAAAAGGCCTAACTTACAATATAGTCTTAATTTAATTTTAGATTCACCTCATACATATTATGTCCTTATCTTGAGGAAATTTTGAAATATGCTCAGTCTCACGGATGCAGGTCAAGTTCTAAGGTCAACACTTGAGGGGAAGACGCAGTGATTCTAGAATTACGTTTATTCTATCTCTCTCCTACCAAGGCCTAGAACTCTCTCATCCTGGTTCCTTATTTACTGACTTGTTAGCTTTCGCAAGACGCTGTTTGCTCATAAGCTCCCACGAACACTCCACGGAGCCACAGTTAATACTAAGAAATTTGCAGCAGACCTTAGTGATCTGGAGTGAGCGCGAAGCCAAAAGAGGTAGTGACATTTGTTGCGTCCGTCATCATTCTCATTTCCTTGGCAGTGACATCAAAAGATGTCTCTTGTTCTTCATTCTTCTCCCTCTTTCTTGGTCTCTATTACGTTTTGAGAACGGCATAAATCTAAAGGTGAATAAAATTACGTTTTGAGAATGACATAAATCTAAAGGTAAATAAAATTACGTTTTGAGAATGACATAAATCTAAAGGTGAATAAAATTACGTTTTGAGAATGACATAAATCTAAAGGTGAATAAAATTACGTTTTGAGAATGACATAAATCTAAAGGTAAATAAAAACATACCGTTTTGAGAATGCATAAATCTAAAGGTGAATAAATGGTCGTTTTGAGAATGACATACATCTAAAGGTAAATAAAATTACGTTTTGAGAATGACATAAAAATCCCCCCCCCCCCTTAAAGTAAAATAAAATTACGTTTTGAGAATGACATAAATCTAAAGGTAAATAAAATTACGTTTTGAGAATGACATAAATCTAAAGGTAAATAAAATTACGTTTTGAGAATGACATAAATCTAAAGGTGAATAAAATTACGTTTTGAGAATGACATAAATCTAAAGGTAAATAAAATTACGTTTTTGAGAATGACAATAAAATCTAAAAGGTAATAAAATTACGTTTTGGAATGACATAAATCAAAAGAAATGACATAAATCGTTTTGAGGAATGAACATAAATTCTTAGGTGGATAAAAATTACGTTTTGAGAATGACAGTACAATAAATCTAAAGGTATAAAAGACGTTTTGAGAATGACATAAATCTAAAGGGAAATAAAATTACGTTTTGAGAATGACATAAATCTAAAGGTGAATAAAATTACGTTTTGAGAATGACATAAATCTAAAGGTAAATAAAATTATATTTTGAGAATGACATAAATCTAAAGGTGAATAAAATTACGTTTTGAGAATACATTAAATCTAAACAATAAATTACTTTTTTAAGAATGACATAAATCTAAAGTTTTGAATAAAATTACGTTTTTGAGAATGACATAAAATCTAAAGGTAAATAAATTACGTTTTGAGAATGACATAAATCTAAAGGTAAATAAAATTATATTTTGAGAATGACATAAATCTAAAGGTGAATAAAATTACGTTTTGAGAATGACATAAATCTAAAGGTAAATAAAATTACGTTTTGAGAATGACATAAATCTAAAGGTAAATAAAGACTAAAAGAGCATTCACAAATATGTTGCTTCACAGATCCTGGAATTTTTGAACTTATTACACTTGCAGTAAACTTACATAGTTAAGAAACATGCAAAGAAAAATTCTCCACTTTAGCTTGGCTCATATCTTTTAACAGAATTTGTTCAAGGTTTTCAAATATAGCTACACTACAGAATGCTTCCCGGAGAAAGATTTCTGAAAATAATGGGAGCGGATAGTCCACCTTATTTAACACTAATTGATCTGAACCAATGATTAAGGCAGCTTATCTACTTTCTTGGCTCTCGTAAATCGTTGTAAACTTGGATAACAATAACCCTTGTGTTACTTCCTTCCAGAAGCCTTTTTTTAAATTTTTTCTCTGGTTATTTTTAAAATGATTTCTTACAAGGACTTTTTTCCCCCTTTACTTTCTGCTTGGCTTTCGTAGATCGTATAGCAGTTTTTTCTGAGGTTATTTTAATACATTTCCATTATACAGTCTTGGTTTCCCCTCTACCATTCCAACCCTTTATCCTCACATAAGCTAATTAAGAGACAGAGCTTATATTTCTACCGAACAAATGATCGTATTCACCAACCTATTGCACTCGCTTTGCAAAAGATCAAGAGTCGAATTTTTTCAGTAGAAAAGCTCTGTTTAGTCCTTCGTATAGTTGACGAATAGGTAAATAACTGTCAAGTACAGAAATATCCAAGTTTACACGATTTCTAAATTCAAGGAAGGGAACTTTAAAAGCATTACTTTGTCGATTTGGAAATAAAGCAATAAGAGGAAAATTAGGAGTTACATAAGACTGAGTGAGATGGTACGAATCGGAATTGACTTATATTTCTTCTAAAGAGAATGGTATGGAAAAAAAAAAAAAAACAAAGGCTAAAGTCCAAGCAATTGGATCCATGAGGTCAATCAGCACTGAAAAGGAGACAGAGAGCGAAAAACTTCGAAGGAGTAAAAGGAGGGAAACCTCGCATTTTCACTATAAAATAGAAGACAGGTAAAATGAATGGAGGTACGGTAAAAGAAATAAATGCGGTCGTAGCTAGGTGCCGAAGGGACACTGAACGGAACCTTAAGCAATATATACAGGTTGACTCTTGAGGTGCATTGACGGCAGTACTCCACCTACGGTATACTAAAAAGAGAGAGAGAGAGAGAGAGAGAGAGAGAGAGAGAGAGAGAGAGAGAGAGAAATGTTGATGAGGACAAGGAGATGGAGATGACTTGAACATGTCCTTCCTACCACTTGGGGGAAGTATAAAACAGGATAGCATCAGCAGGGTCCTCTGGCAACTAGAAGACCGACTTTCCATAGATTAGACCCATCAGAAATGAAACCACAGATGGCTGGAGATTGTGGAAGAGAAAGCCAAGAAATACATCAGTGGCTGAACCCTAAAGACTCTCTGCATTGGAAAGCGTTGAGGCGATGAAGCTAATATATATATATATATATATATATATATATCATATATATATATCTAATATTATATAATATATCTATATATATATTATTATAGTTATATATATATTATATATATATATATATACAAACCTGAATCATTCACGAAAGTTTGGAACGTGATAAATCCCATATAAATGGTATAAGCCACGAAGGAAAAATAAACAACGGAGTTGCTGCAAGATCTTTCGACTCGACGTCCTTTACTCAGCAGATAAAGGACGTCGAGTCGAAAGACCTTGCAGAAACTCCATTGCTTATTTTTCCTTCGTGGCTTATACCTTTATATATATATATAATATAGATAACTATATATGATATATTTATAATATATATATATCTATATATTTTCTTTCAAAGATCGTCTTGTCCCTTGGTGACGTTGGGCGTCGTGTGTGAGTACAAGTACTTCGGGGTGATAGTTACGAGAATTATATTGGTTCGATATTACGTCTCTTCAAGGACAGAGCCGATAATCACATGGGCGTACTTGTTGCAGACTGTCTAACCCCGAACTTTCTAATATGAGAAACCATGCCAATAATTGCAAGACACCCATAAAATATGAGTAGTGTGTACAATACTTATTACCTTCAGAACTGCTTCCCTTGGAAAACCTCAATGAGAAACTAAACTATCAAACATCGGCTGTTCCCCTGTGCATACGCCTTCTTGTTATGGTTTTCTGTAATATTCTTTTAGTGTGTTTTTATCCTCTTACCCTGAAAGGTTGGTCTTGTGTTTGAAATTAATTTCAAATTCTCCTTGTCTAAATGTATTTATGTACAAGTGATTACTTAAGTGTAACTGTTCCAAATTCAATTTTCATCCTTTGCATATCTGTTAATTTTACTTATAAACAATAAAATACTGTTTCAAATTTTATCATTTCATATGATGATGTGCCTATAGGTCAAGAAACGCTGACTGTGATCATAAATGTAAATACGGAATCTGCGAGTGTTCCTGTGCCCTTCTCCTGCCTACTATAGTGTGCCTTTGGACGTATCGATTATATATATATATATATATATATATATATATATATATATATATATGTATATATATATATATATATATATATATATATATATATATCTATATATATATATATATATATATATAGTATATATATGTAAATATATATATATATATATATATATATATATATATATATATATAATATATGTGTATATATATGTAGATATATAATTATAAGACAAAATGGACCAAATATTCCTTCGTTCTCTCTCTCTCTCTCTCTCTCTCTCTCTCTCATTTTCCCTTTCCCCTTCTCTCATTTAAAGAATCAATGGAATATTATTCTATATGTTGTTTGCGCTCAACGTTTGATCCTTTGAACTATTTCCGCGTAGTTATCTGGCATAAGAAATTGTGATCATAATAACCGGCCAAAAATACATCAAGGGTCTTATCAAGGGTCACGAGAGAGAGAGAGAGAGAGAGAGAGAGAGAGAGAGAGAGAGAGAGAGAGAGAGAGAGAGTGAGAGAGAGAGAGAGAGAGAGAGAGAGGGCCTTAACATTCATGCTGTAAACCGTCCCCTGATTGATATGGTAAGGTCAGTTGTATCGACAATTCAGGCAATATTAAGAAAAGTCTGCAAAGTTTGAGTTATCCAGAAATAATTTATGGTTTTCGTATTAAAATCTACGCCCAGAGTTAACACCGGAGGAATGCCTGAAAACTGGCTAATCCTGAGGGAAATACGTCTTCGCTGTGACAGCGAAAAATGAGTTAACTGTATCTGAAGATATATTACAACGAGCACATACCTATCAAAACATCTTTTCGGCAAAGTTCATAATTTTGGATTATTTTCGAACCGTTTCATCTCACGCTTTCCAACAGGGCATGAGCGTTATTTACCGCCACTAGAAGAGTTAGTCATTACTCTCCCACATTAAGCTTTATAAGAGAATCACACTTTATCGTGATGTTTTGCCAGGCTCCTGAGGTCTGTAAAACGTTTTTAAGTACATTATGATTTATGGAATGAAGGTAATAAGTTCCTAGACCAAACTAACCAAAAACATACATTATAAAATAGCCAAACAAACCGATTTCTTATTTTCATATCTAAATTTTTATCCTTTTTTTCTTAGACTATCGGCGGCTTCTTTCAATGAAAAAAATAAAAAAAAACTCAAATGACAAAGAACTTTAAGAACAGCAGAGCAATTGCAAGAGAAACAACGA
>NC_061109.1:110998862-111028862 GCF_015104395.2 Macrobrachium nipponense | reverse complement strand
AATGCACACAGAAAACAGAGAGAGAGAGAGAGAGAGAGAGAGAGAGAGAGAGAGAGAGAGAGAGAGAGAATTTTATCAAAATCTAGAGAAGAGAGAAGAGAATTAAGTTTGAAACGGAAAACATACGAGATAGGCTGAGTAATCACCTCATTAGACTGGTAATTATGATTAGGCTGATGCGAACTTCTGTTCTAAAAGAGCCCCGTCATTTATTCCTGAAGTTCATTTCCTGTCATTTAATTGGCGCAGTTTCTTCTAAATAATGAGAGTCTCGGAACGAGAATATGCAAATCATGAAAGGAGGCAGAATTGCCAGATAGCTCTCGAGGAAGAAGCGCGAACACGGAGAAAACAACGTTGGAAATTCACTTGTGCTTCAATTCTGGGCGCAGCTTATATTCGCTCGTTGCTCCATTTCGTTGTTCTCGAGTCTAATGGTTTTTATGAATGTTTGCAGTCTTTAATCAATTATTCTTTGATGTGTTCTTTGCGTGTATTCCGTCTATCCCAGTGGTTCTCAATCTGATTTTAGTGATGGCACCTTAACTAATGTAATCATTCCCGTGGCACCCCTTCTTCACCATCCTACCATATCGCATAAATACACACACACACACACACACCTATATATAAATACATATATTAAGGGTAGCCACACTGACAATGATCATATAAAGACATGCAAATTTTCTTTTGTATTTTTGCCAATGTTCATTGAGATGATCTAGCACAGACAAAATTCATGACAATCTAAGAGGTGCCAAAATTCATGACAATCTTACGGCACCCCTAGGCAATGCCTGTGGTGCCACGGCAACTGGTTTGAGAATGATGTTCGCATTGGTATTACATTAAAGGAAGACATTCTTTACGTGTAAGAGCTTCTTCTTATTTTTCACCTGTGAGTCTGCACCAGTTACCAGTTGTTTCGGGGACGGTTCCTCTACCAAACACTGTCTCTCAGTGTGAAAAAAAAAAAAAAAACATCTATTACAAAGGCCTTCTTGCAAAGGGCGCAAATGGAGGAGGAGAAGAAGAAGAAGAAGAAGAAGAAGAAGAATAAGAAGAAGAAGAAAACATTGTATAGAGACAGTGTCCTTCGAAGAGGGGAAATGCTCCGTTTTCACCAAATCTTACGACAAAAAAAAAAAAAAAAAAAAAAAAAAAAAAAAAAAAAAAAAAAAATCGGACGGGACTGAGATGCCGGATTCGTACGCAATGCTTGCTGATACAGAGAAAACCGAATAACTTACCTTCCACATTTCCATTACCACTATCGAGTCAAAAGGAAGTCTAGGAAAATTAGTCAAAGAAAAAAGTTTCTAAGGACAAGTAAGACCAACAACGACTCTTGTCGCTGTGCGACGCTGGGTGCTGTGATTCCAAAAATCTCTTGTTTGAACTTTAATAAGCTGCAGCAGGTCTTAAGACGTCCCGGTTAAAGCAAGAAAAGCTTGTTGCTAAGTAAAATCGTTAATAAAAATGTATTTCTGAAGGCTTTGTGGTCTTTAAAGCGCCCATTGTTTCGCTACATATCACGAACGACGTCTAGATTGTTGGCCAATGACTTACCTGAATTTTTGGAGCGTGGGAGGTCTAAAATCATATCAGCCAGCAGAGAAAGACAAGGTGATAAATAAATAAATAAATAAATATGAGCGAATAGAAAATATGATACGCAAGTAGAGGGGTAGGAACTGAAATTTTCCCTTTCAGCGAGGCATAAACTGGGTATCTGGTTGAGGCGTCTGAAGCTATCTGAAGCTATGTTAATGGCCTTCTACCAGACCTGAGAAAGATCTGCTTTGGACCCTACCTGGATAGAGAGAGAGAGAGAGAGAGAGAGAGAGAGAGAGAGAGAGAGAGAAAACGCACACACACAAAACAACAACTTTTGAGCTTACATGTGGCTACATAGCTCACATGCCTACATGTTCGAACAGCTGGAATACCCCGAGGAGTCTATCCAACATGAATCGAAGAGTCTACTAGGGTGTGCCTACTGGAAAATTGGGGTAAAAAAAAATATGGAAAAAAGTGAAAACTTGGAAAATCCTGAGGTTTCCCATAATCTGAAATCTGGATTTTTTTTCCCACCTTTAACCTTACAAAGCGTTTCGGAAAATTCTTGTTAGTTCACTCGACAAAATAACTTAGTTATCACTAAGTTTCATCAACGCCCGAATAGTTTACTATACAGATATTGTACCTGAAATAGTTATTGAGCCTAAATCAGGATTTAAGTGAAAAGTAAAATAATTCACATAAGTAAATAAAAAAAATGTACATCAAAACGTCAAAACGGCAGGCCGAGCTTCCTAAGAACATTCTTAGACTAAAATGTTTACTTAAAAAAAAAAAAAATAAAAAAAAATAAAAAAAAATTATAAATATATCATTAAAAAAAAATATATATATATATATGATATATCTATATATATATATATATTATTATTATTATATTTATATATATGTGTGTGTGTGTGTGTGTGTGTGTGTGTGTGTGTGTGTGTGTAAAAAGAAGGCAAATGATGTATCAGTAAATGGACAACAACACAAGTCACTAAAACTATTTTTGAATGAGGTTATATATACATATATATAAATTATATATTCACAAATACTAAGCTACAAATGTTTAATATCCAAATCGCGATACCTAGGGAATATCACCCCTGAGGGATTAGGTTAGGTTAGGTTGGCAAATGATTTTCTCCCCGCCATGTGTGAAGGGTTTTGGGGGGCGGGGCGGAAGGGGGAAAGGAGCTCAGCACTATCCACGAGTGAGTGAAAGAGTTGAAATTTTATAGTTTAGTCAATTTTACGCTTTTGCAGAAAAAGCAGTCCTATTTACACAATCACATAACTTCTAGTATCTTCGCCGTGGTTTCTGGAGAGATTAAGCATTACAATTAGGAAAAATCTCGGAAAATAAATCTATCCGAAGATGTTATAGAACAGTCTTTTCTCTCCCACACAAGGCCTATGGCTACTCAAAGAACTTTAATTAACGCAGCTGAAAGTCATACGAATAGGCAACAATACACGTCGGACTACAAAAGGATTTAATTAATGCTAAGCCTAAATGAGATATGATCCGCCTGCAGAGGCGTAAGGACACCTGCGAACACGAGTAGGCCTAAAGAACCCATTACTGAACAAAAACTCCTGAAGCAGCGAAGAGGAGTGAAAAAATAGAGTGGAATGAAAAAAGGCTAATGAGGGAGGCAGCGAGGATTTCCCACACCAACCTTTATTTTCCCCCGATTTTTCTTAATTGTAAGGATTATTCTCTCCAGAAACCACGACGAAGATACTCGAAGGTCTGAGATAAGTGTAAATAGGACTTCTTTATCTGCAAAAGCGTAACACAGATTAAACAATAAAATTTCAAACCTTTCACCGAGTCCACCGACTTTTGATATATCCACGAAAATGTTGTATTTCCGCGAATGTCCTCTTTATTCGTGAAGAGTCGTTGAAAACAATAAATACTAATTGCCATCACCGTTTTACCCCGTCATCCAATGACACTTCATCCACAAAACGACTAAAGGCAGGGATTCTGGATTCTCTCTTCCTGCTCTTTTCTCTCATGTAGGGCTGGAAACAAAAGAACTAGGAACTTCCAGTGGCCTTTTCCTGGTCACTGGATGTGCTGCAACTATAAAATTGGCTTTCAAAGTCATTTCTTCAATTTGAATATGGGTGAAATATTAAACTAATCGCTATCTTTCCATGCCGGATGGGGTACAACTGCAGATTCCTATAAGGTTCCAGACATACTTGATTGTACACATAAAACTTTCACTAAAGTCACACGCCAAAGAACTCACTGAAATTGGGAAGATTTCGGAAACGAAATGTGCATGGAAATCATGCTCGTATATGCTAAGATTGTTTCCCCCTACTACAACATAAATCTATAAAATCTGTATTCTGAGAATAATCTGGACTAATGCACTGCAATTTGAAAGGTTGTTAACTGGTACCTTCATTTTTCGTAGATTAAGGTTGATTAATGATACCGTGAGATCTTACTAATCGGAGCACCCAGTGAGCAAAACATCAACGGAAGAGTAAACTCCTATTATCATCATTATAATATAACAAAGTGCAACAATTCGAATTGAATAGGCACGAACGCCATTAACTTGCAGTGAAAAAGGAGAAAAAAGAGTAAATAACACGAGAAACGTACCGAACGGAAAAATACCGAATTCGGGTTCAATCCTTCCTCTAAGAAGAAAACATCCACCCAGAAATGTCTTCACAAATGTGAAAAGTGAATACGAGCATTTTTGAGAGGTTCGTCGAAATCAAAAGAAAGATGTTTAAAAACTGAGCGCTTCTTATAACGCTGCTCACATTCGCATGTACTCCATATATATTCAAAAGAATTTCGGATATACTAGCAGACCTTGAAAACCTGGTGTTTGCGTCAGAACAATGTTTACAAAGACCAGAGAGAGAGAGAGAGAGAGAGAGAGAGAGAGAGAGAGAGAGAGAGAGAGAGATTTCTAACGAACATTGATTACCTCAGCGTATATAATCTTCCAGGATAAAATTATGAATTGTTGCTTTCGGAGAGGATGTCAGACTATGCTACCAACATTGTTAACAGAATACGGGATAGCGGCTTTAATGAAAAGGCCATATGAAATCCCAGGCGGCTTGCATGACACCTTTCCCCTTCTCTCTTTCTCATATATATAGATATATATAATAATAAATTATATTATATATATATATATTAAGAATTATTAATATATCTATATATATATATATAATATATATCTTACACTTTCCTCCTTCAGTAAATTGAACTTTGTATCTTAATGCTCATCGACCCCAAGACAATATGTAAAAAAAAAAAAAAAAAAAAAAAATCTAAGAAACCCTAAAGCAGCAAATAATAAAGAAAAAGTAAATTCAAGTATCATAACGGCATTTCGACCCCCAAGCAACACACACACAGCTACCTGAAGTGCCCATGAAAAAGTAAAAAGGCGAGGCTTGTTCACACAGAGAAAAACCATTCTGTATCGCCGCTCCATTTCAGAGGCTGCAATACTTCTCTGATACTCAGCATCCTCTTTCGCTATTGACTCAGTTCAGGTCTCCTTTTGTCAGCTACTGAAGTTTGCTTTTTCCCTCAAAACCTCCGGCCCGAAAGTGTTCTCTAAATAGACTCTGAGGAAGAAGGTGCCCAGGCGACCTTGTTCTGCAAAAAGGCTGTTTTGAACTGTCGCTATTTCTTTACGGATTTCTGACGACCCTCCCTTGCGGTCGAATGACACAGATAACGCATTAACTTTCTCAAACAAATGCAGTGTACAAAATTATGGGCGCCTGTGATTATATGAGGTCCCAAAACTTCAATATTTAGTCCAACTTCGACATGAGAGAACGGATACTAATCGATTTTTTGTCTTGTACTCTAACGTCTAACGATAAATTCAATACTTTTTTTTTTTTTTTATAAAAAATTTAGGTATTTTCCGTCTCCTGTCAATGACAATTCATTTTTGTCACAACTTTAACGCCCTATAAACTCCAACTTTTGTTCGAATGCAGCAAGAAATTAAATAAAACAGCTTTATCTTACATCGTTAAAATAAAACTTAATTTTATGGGCAAATATCAAACGCACACAAGCACACACACACACACACACACACACACACACGTGAATAACTAAGCTGAAGAGGTAATGGACGGAAGGTAACCTCATGTCCAGGTTTATATCGCGTATAATATTGTGGAAGTTTATTTGCACGGGGGTTCATCCACGATTCAACATTCAAAGTGCGAATGAAACAACCACCTTGTGATGTTTTCCTCTAGAGCCCCTACTTCTACTTTAAACGGTTTAAAGATGAAAAAGAAAAAATAGTTATAAAATATATAAGATGAAGATGAATAGAAGGGAACAAAAGGTTTAGGCCAAAGGCCAAGTACTGGAACCAATGAGGTCATTCAGCGCAGAGATGAATGAACATGAAATAAATTTTTGCTGGGTTCACACCTACGAAACAAATGTAAATAATTATATAAAACGCAAAACCTCAAATAAAATTGTATCTTTTAAATTTCATTAATAATAATAGTTATACAAATAATAATATAAATCAGAGAAGCATAAAAAATGATATAAATTTGTATCTTTTAAAACTTTCATAAAATTTCAAACACAACAGTTGTCTGAAAATTCACAAACGTTTTTACCTTGGAGGTAGTTCCTCGTTGGACCAGTGGTTTTCGCGCTCGCCCACCTATCCGGTGGCTCGAAATTCGATTCTTGGCCCGGCCAACGTGGAATCAGAGGAATTTATTTCTGGTGATAGAAATTCATTTCTCGATATAATGTAGTTCGGATCCCACAATAACCTGTAGGTCCCGTTGCTAGGTGACCAATTGGTTCCTAACCACGTAAAAATATCTAATACTTCTGGCCAGCCTTAGGAGACCAGTTAATCAGCTCATTGGTCTGGTTAAACTAAGATATACTTAATTTTACCTTGGAGGTGATGTCTACGGCGGTGACGATGATAAAATTCACAGTTCACAAGCAGTTGCTTTTATAAAACATATCAGCTGCATTCACGAGACGTTTGGGCTTCCAAGTCAAAGGAGCCATTTCACCATGTCCGGCAATGACAGGCGCGGTCACGTCAAGACTTACGAACAGGGCACTGGTTTTCACCTTATTGATCTAAAAAACATTCAATGATAATTACTCTGAAAGTTATCGATAAATTTAATGATACAGGTATTTGACAATTGCAGCTTTACTCAGATAAGCTCAGACGTGCTTGACTAAACACAAATATTCATGTATATATATATATATATATATATATATATATGTATATATATATATATATATATATATATATATATGTGAGTAACTTGATCACGAAATATTAAAACGTGATGCTATGTATAAATAAAGGTGATACCACGGAGGAAAATGAAAATAGGAGAATTCTCGTCTTTTCGTTTTCCTCCGTGGCATTACCTTTATAAATAAATAACACACATACGTATATACATATGTGCGTGTGTTTATACGCGATTATTTGTTAGTGCAGCACCTCTGGGCTAATGTTAGTAAATCTACAATTCCCAAGAAGTACCTGAATAAGGGGCTATATCTACCGACAGGTTTGAAGAGTAATTCCCACTGAGGAGGGGGAGAGGTACGAGGCCACCACCCATCGCGGCCAAGAGGCAAACGAAGATTCGATGAAACCTTTTTCCTCTTTTCGACGATAATCCCTTAAAGGTGACGCTGCCAAGGCGATCGGGACTATAGCAGCGTGCGAGACACCAGGTTGCTGTGAGTGAGATGTTGGTAACCCTTTGACCTGCGTTGTGATGACTGTGTTGTAGCTAAATTCCATGTACTGTCTTACAAAGTTTGTTCTTCTGTCCTTATTCTTGTCACGTTGAAAATAAATCCCAGTTTTGTCTTAGAAAATCTGTTGCTCTACCATTATCCTTGTCCCTTTGTGATTAAGTTCCATTTACTGTCTACAAAAATCTGTTGTTTTGTCCTTACCCTTTTCAAGCTGATATAAATTCCATACATTGTCGTGTAACAAAAGAAGTCATGAATCCAGATTTATGGGGGAAAGTGACATGAAATTCTTGATTCTGGAGGAAAGTGACATGAAATTCAGGTCAAAAGTATGTAATTCATCAAGACGTTATCAATATATTACTGGTGTTTGTGTGTGTATGTGAGAGAGAGAGAGAGAGAGAGAGAGAGAGAGAGAGAATATTTAGGAAAAACGTATTTAATATTTAATAAATTTTAATAGCTTTAAAATAATGTTCAGTTCAACATTACTCTAGAGAGGAGATAGTGCGAGTTTACAAGTAAACCCAGGAAATGGAGAATTTCAAAGAGACTACCAACTCTCTCTCGTAACATGAAACAAAATCATGCACACTGGGGCTTGCAAGCGAGGCCTTGGCGTCGTTGCGCCCACTTCTATCAGCTTTGGGCCTTGTGTTGATTTGCTTTGAGGAAAAATTCAATATAGCTAGCAAATTTTTTTCAACAATATTCATCGGAATTTTTTCCAACAATATTCCACGGAAAATTTTTCCAACAATGTTCCACGGAATGTTTTTTTCAACAATATTGAAAGGAATGTTTTTTAAACAATATTGAAAGGAATGTTTTTTTAAACAATATTGAAAGGAATGTTTTTTTTAAACAATATTGAAAGGAATGTTTTTTCCAACAATATTCCACGGAATGTTTTTTTCCGTGTATGTGTATGTATATGTGCGTGTGTTGTACGAGTTTGTGTAAAATGGAGTGTGTGCGTGTTTTGCTTGTAATAAACGTACGTGCGTGCTTACATATTGGTATGCTTACTTGGGCATGATGAAAGTTAACACTAATGATTTCCAGTTGAAAATTAATTAATCAGAGGTTACTGAACCTCACGAGGTCTGGTAATGTTGAGTCACGAGCGAGTGAGAGGAATTTGTGGGCGTATTATTTAATCTAATACCGATGAAATATTTGGCTTGGAAAGCCCATTGCCCATTTGATGTTGCTGATAGAAGATAATAACTCCATTTGGTTGTTGACTATTTTTTGGAAGGACCAAAAGGGGACTGATCGTAATAATGGCTTCCAACGGGACATGGTTTAATTTCTTTTTTCGGATTACCCTTTGGTGGACAACAGGTGCTATGTGTAATATTCAAGGCTCCGTATTACCGCATCAATACCTCATATGTTTTCGCCTTTCTTTTCAAATAAAAGTTTCCATGGCAACGTAACGCCCAAGAGAATGACGGAAAGGCAAGAAAAATCAGAAGCTGTGTATTCACGAGCCCCAGATTACGAGATAGAGACGCCTTTCATCCTCCTGCGGACAATAGCCAATCTCGATTTTCATATCTCGGTTCAAAAGTTCAACATGACGTCATACCAACATCCTCTGACACACTGATCAGTTGCAAACTGTTATAGTGACAAAAAAAAAAAAAAAAAAAAAAAAAAAAAAAAAAACAGTTTACAGTTCACTGTAAGTCTGTCTCCAGAAGTTGAAATATGATTTGATAAGTAGATTTCCGCAGTTGATCTGGCAAGATATTCTGACATTAATTTGAAGACATTTTTTCCTAGATCTGAATTTTTGTCTTTTCATTTAATATTGAGTGGCAGTAACTCCAAAAATGTTTTTCTATTTATGATAAAAAAAAATTAGATGGCGCTGTCGAAACGCAATACACGAGCAATCACAAATACACTTGGGACCAATGATACACAAGAACGAAAACAATAATAGCCTAATGAGTTCAAAGGAAGTCGACGTCGCTTTGACATTAGTGGAGACAATTGAGGGAGACAGGGATGATTAACCCTATTTTCGAGGTTGAAGTCGATATGTCAGCGAGTTCGTTTGGACGACCTGGATATCCATTTATTTTTCTTTCGTTTATCAACGCGACAAATGAAGGTGGTTCCCGTGAATGAGAATCTTGGATGATTCGCGAAGAAAAGCATTCATATATTCCAGCACATAGACTCTACAGAATACACATATCCAAAATATAGAACTTACAGATACACATATCCGAACATATAAAATCTACAGCATACACATATCCAAACATAAAATCTACAGAATACACATATCCAAACATATAGAATCTACAGAATGCACATATCCAGACATATAGAATCTCCAGCATACACATATTCCAACATATATAATCTACAGCATACACGTACTCCACCATGTAGATTCTACAGCATACGCATATTCCACCATACAGAATTTAGAGAATGTAAAAATTCCAACATACTGAATCTGTTGGACACTTGTTACCAGATACTTAAGTATTATTGTCAAAGCCACGATGCTCTCATGAAGTCTCAAATTCTTTCGACTCTTTGGATGCGCTTGTCACTCACTACAAAGCCTTAGATCCGCATGCATGAAATATGAATTCATTCTGATGTCCGGAAGCGGAAATCAAACCCGCATCCGGGTAATCAGAAGGAGGTCACGTTGTCGACCCTACCACGAGAAGGTTAAAAATCTATTGCCGCTTATACATATACTTGTCGAAACAGATATATCTATTAGAACTAGAATAGACCCATCCTCACCGTCGTAGTGAAGTGGGTGATCATTTTTACTGCTTTTTCAGGGTGAAATGTATATAGAATCTATCGGTCATTTTGACCAGATTCGTAAGTAATTACCATATTCACGTGATCTCCCTCTTTTTCCTTCCTATTAATATTTAATATACTGTATCTCGAAAAACCTTCCTCCAAATTCAGGGTGAAAGAGGAATATAAATTCTCCGAAGCCAGACATCTCAAGAGTCTTGATGTCGCGAATATGGAAAATACTGTTCCGACTTTTTCCCCCTCCACCTCCATATCTTTATCCGGCCACCGTCCCGCCACATGATGTCCGCGGCTTCGTCCAAGCTTAAAACATAAAAAAGAAAAACGCTAAAAAGAGAAAGGAATCAGGGTTATCCCGATTCTTTTATAATGAAAAGAAGCGTGCCAAGATTCATAAATGGTAACTCCCTTTCTATATTTATATTTCCTTTCTATATTTATTTCTTTCTATATTTATTTCTTCCTTGGAAGTGGAGAGGGAACTGTGCACAGACGATGTTGCCATTATACTATCTGCCTTTTTATAACTGAAAAACGAAAAATAGGGCACTGTGTCTGGTAATTACGTTTAAATAATTTTCATCATTATAAAAATGGATAGTATTGTGACATATGAATCTATGACAAAAAAAAGTATGGCAATGAAAATATAATGACATTACTATAAAATAATGAAAATTAGCTTTAGTTAGATTTATAAAGTTTCTGCAAAAATCATCATTAGGGAAATCCAGAACCTCTTGCCTTGTTATGCTGAACAAACATCAGAATGTATTAATATGGATTCATTTGTAAAATAAAAATAAAAATTCTATGTGGATTGCAAGCGAAAAAGAGGCACTTTAAAATTTAACTAAACAGAACAGTACCGAGAGAGAGAGAGAGAGAGAGAGAGAGAGATGTATAAGAATTATTTTTAGTCAATCATTTTCCGCAGTTTCGTCATAAAGAAAAAGGCCGAAAAATAAATGAACTATTCTAGAAACTTAAAAACTTTTCGATTTTCATTTTTTTCAAATGTTTTGTGATGGGGGATCCGTCCCTTGACATCTCTTCAAACTTTAAATGTCATTCCATTTAGTTCATGTCATTTTCGCCATCATCTATTCTAGGCGGACAGAGTGAGGCGAATACATTCTGGTTTGTCAGATATTATGGAAGGAAAGGAAAAGTAGCTTTTCAATAGGATTTCAGCAAGTGTTAGAGAACTCCTTCGATTTACCTGCTTATACCCACGGCAGCGGACATCAACTGAACCTTCTTGTTAAATATTCCGGTTGTGGGTCAGTGGAATATGTCTCCATCACTAAATGCAGTCCGTTAATCTAAACATTATTGATATTTTCGAGGAGTGAAAAGAAAGAGAACCTTCAAACCGACACTGATTTCGACATTCTCGACGACTGATCAGAAGATGGAGGTAAAATATCGCATTAAAGCAGAAGCTGTTATTGACGTTGCGTCAGTTTCCCATCTGTCACGCACAGACAATAACGAAACAAAAACTTGACAGCTATTATTAGCGAGAAACAGTCTGCAAAATAAAATAAAATGACAACAGCGGAATTAACGAAAGCACCAAAGGAAAGCCTTTGTGACATTGTTATTGTGACACTGCTATTTGCGAGGCATTGTTCTCTCTCTAAAGCTAATCTAGAATTAGGACTTTTTTTTTTCCTTCTTTTCATTGCAGGCCAAATAGGATGTGGAGCTCGCTCACCGAGAACAGGACGGATTCTGCGACTTACTCAAAGCCACCTTTTTTTTTTTAAGACATTTTTGACAGATTATTTTCCTCCTCTGTTGGCAAGCCATCCAAATCCCACCTATTTCCTTTCATCAACGCGCTTTTTGCAGCGTAAGCAAAATGGCAATTCGAGGAACCGGTAAAGAATTGGTGGTTGCTATGAACGAATGGAAATGGAGAGGGAATTGTGCACAGACGATGTTGCCCTTATACTATCTGCCTTTTTATAACTGAAAAACGAAAACTAAGGCACTGTGTCTGGTAATTAAGTTTAAATAATTTTCATCATTATGAAAATGGATAGTATTGTGATATATTAATCTATGACGAAGAAAGTATGGCAATGAAAATATAATGACATAACTATAAAATAAACAGAACAATGGCTATAACCAACAGAATGAAGACAGATAAATATTATGATTATGATAGTTAATAGCATTACAACAAAGACTACCACAAAAACTATACTATAGAGCAAGCCTATGAAAGTAAGCGGTAAAACTATGATAATCACTATACCTGGTTCACCTTATTGCGATACTTCTTGGATAAGCTGTACGCTTACGAGGCGTTTGTTTGGCGGCCGCTGATTGGCTGGTCAGCGAACACCAAACAAACGTCTCGTAGGCATAGGACTCACTCAAGAATCTACCTTAAGTGAACCAGCTATAGTAAAATCACGAAACTAAACAGCAAACCCATGATGGTCACGGATGATATGTTAGTGCAAGGTTTGCATTCTCTTCATATTATTATTATTATTATTTTTTATTTTTTTTTTTTTTTTTTTTTTTTTGCTCTATCACAGTCCTCTAATTCGACTGGGTGGTATTTATAGTGTGGGGTCTTCGGGTTGCATCCTGCCCTCCTAGGAGTCCATCACTTTTCTTACTATGTGTGCGGTTTCTAGGATCACACACTTCTGCATGAGACCTGGAGCTACTTCAGCCTCTAGTTTTTCTAGATTCCTTTTCAGGGATCTTGGGATCGTGCCTAGTGCTCCTATGATTATGGGTACGATTTCCACTGGCATATCCCATATCCTTCTTATTTCTATTTTCAGATCTTGATACTTATCCATTTTTTCCCTCTCTTTCTCTTCAACTCTGGTGTCCCATGGTATTGCGACATCAATGAGTGATACTTTCTTCTTGATTTTGTCAATCAACGTCACGTCTGGTCTATTTGCACGTATCACCCTATCCGTTCTGATACCATAGTCCCAGAGGATCTTTGCCTGATCGTTTTCTATCACTCCCTCAGGTTGGTGCTCGTACCACTTATTACTGCAAGGTAGCTGATGTTTCTTGCACAGGCTCCAGTGGAGGGCTTTTGCCACTGAATCATGCCTCTTTTTGTACTGGTTCTGTGCAAGTGCCGGGCATTCACTTGCTATGTGGTTTATGGTTTCATTTTCGTATTGCACTTCCTACATATGGGAGAGATGTTATTTCCGTCTATCGTACTTTGAACATATCTGGTTCTTAGGGCCTGATCTTGTGCCGCTGTTTATCATTCCTTCAGTTTCCTTCTTTAGCTCTCCCTCTGTAGCCATTGCCAATTGTCATCGCTGGCTAGTTCTTTAGTCTGTCTCATGTATTGTCGTGCATTGGTTTGTTGTGCCAGTCCTCTGTTTCTCTCTGTCTTTCTCCTGTCTCTGTATATTTCTGGGTCTTCGTCTACTTTTATTAGTCCTTCTTCCCATGCACTCTTTAGCCACTCGTCTTCACTGGTTTTCAGATATTGCCCCCAGTGCTCTGTTTTCAATGTTGACGCAGTCCTCTATACTTAGTAGTCCTCTCCCCTCCTTCCTTTCGTGTTATGTATAGTCTGTCCGTATTTGCTCTTGGGTGTAGTGCTTTGTGTATTGTCATTTCCTGTTCCTGGTTTTCTGATCTATGCTGCGGAGTTCTGCCTTCGTCCATTCCACTATTCCTGCGCTGTATCTGATTACTGGAACTGCCCATGTGTTTATGGCTTTTATCATATTTCCTCCATTGAGTTTTGACTTGAGTATCGCCTTGAGTCTCTGCATATATTTTCTTCCTGATCGTGTCCTTCATCTCTTGTGTTTTATATCTCCTCCTTCCATTATTCCCAGGTATTTGTATCTGTCTCATCTATGTGTTTGATGTTGCTCCCATCTGGTAGCTTTATCCCTTCAGTTCTCGTTACTTTGGCCTTTTTGTATGTTGACTAAGGCGCATTTTTCTATTCCAAACTCCATTCTGATGTCCCCAGATACAATCCTTACAGTCTGGATTAGGGTATCTATTTCCTTGATGCTTTTACCATACAGCTTGATGTCGTCCATGAACATCAGATGGTTGATTTTGTTGCCTCTTTTCTTGAGTTGGTACCCGGCATCCATCTTCTGTAGTACTTTTGTCATGGGAATCATGGCTACTACGAAGAGTAGTGGGGACAGTGAGTCGCCCTGGAAGATCCCTCTCCTGATATTAACCTCTGCTAGTCTTATTCCAGAGCTTGTAAGTATTGTATTCCAGTTGCGCATTGTATTTTTGAGGAAGCTGATGGTATTTTCCTCTGCCCCATATATTTTCAGGCATTCTATTAGCCATGTGTGTGGTATCATGTCGAAGGCTTTCTTATAGTCTATCCATGCCATGCTTAGGTTGGTTTTCCTTCTCCTACTGTTCTTCATTACCATTTACCATTATTATTATTATTATTATTATTATTATTATTGTCCAATAACTCGAAAATAATGCTTTCATATATAAGACAAAAAATGAAGACAAAAACTAACAAATCAATAACGACAGAGAAAACAAAAAAAATGTAGACACACCCAAACAAATATAAGTCAGGTCCTCTCATCGTCCCGTTGGATGTGATGAATTCATAGGTCCATACTAAGCCTCTAACGTCATTTCACACCTCCCCATGCTAACAGACTGCTCTGGGGCAAGGGCAACTGTGTTTGCTGAGAGCAAACTCACTCTGAAACCAAAAAACCAAAACCAATTAGGAAGTGGTGCCTGGTACTTAGAAATAGTGCCGCAGCCTCTCTTAAACTGACGAAGAAGAATACTGACACGAAAACCGTAAATGTGACAACGGGGCACCTCAACACATGGAGGCTGACTTCATGAAGAGACTCGTCTCACATCTACAATTTCTTGGTGTGCAAGATCTTAAGGAGCTCATAGGAATCTTGCCACAAAGACAAAAGATTCAACGAAGCTGCTGACAAACAGACAGAAGAATAGTATTCCAATATGGAGGTGGGTTGGTCAAGTGGAAAGAATGGAGGAGGACGACGGGCACGAGAGAAGTACGTAAGAATTTGTCATGAAGAAAAGCTCACATGACTTGATGTCGCGAATATGGAAAATACTGTTCCGACTTTTTCCCCCTCCACCTCCATATCTTTATCCGGCCACCGTCCCGCCACATGATGTCCGCGGCTTCGTCCAAGCTTAAAACATAAAAAAGAAAAACGCTAAAAAGAGAAAGGAATCAGGGTTATCCCGATTCTTTTATAATGAAAAGAAGCGTGCCAAGATTCATAAATGGTAACTCCCTTTCTATATTTATATTTCCTTTCTATATTTATTTCTTCCTTGGAAGTGGAGAGGGAACTGTGCACAGACGATGTTGCCATTATACTATCTGCCTTTTTATAACTGAAAAACGAAAAATAGGGCACTGTGTCTGGTAATTACGTTTAAATAATTTTCATCATTATAAAAATGGATAGTATTGTGACATATGAATCTATGACAAAAAAAAGTATGGCAATGAAAATATAATGACATTACTATAAAATAATGAAAATTAGCTTTAGTTAGATTTATAAAGTTTCTGCAAAAATCATCATTAGGGAAATCCAGAACCTCTTGCCTTGTTATGCTGAACAAACATCAGAATGTATTAATATGGATTCATTTGTAAAATAAAAATAAAAATTCTATGTGGATTGCAAGCGAAAAAGAGGCACTTTAAAATTTAACTAAACAGAACAGTACCGAGAGAGAGAGAGAGAGAGAGAGAGAGAGAGAGATGTATAAGAATTATTTTTAGTCAATCATTTTCCGCAGTTTCGTCATAAAGAAAAAGGCCGAAAAATAAATGAACTATTCTAGAAACTTAAAAACTTTTCGATTTTCATTTTTTTCAAATGTTTTGTGATGGGGATCCAGATCCCATTGACATCCTCTTCAAACTTTAATAAATGTCATTTCCATTTAGTTTCATGTTCATTTTCGCCATTCATCTATTCTAGGCGGACAGAGTGAGGCGAATACATTCTGGTTTGTCAGATATTATGGAAGGAAAGGAAAAGTAGCTTTTCAATAGGATTTCAGCAAGTGTTAGAGAACTCCTTCGATTTCTACTTGCTATACCCACGGCAGCGGACATCAACTGAACCTTCTTGTTAAATATTCCGGTTGTGGGTCAGTGGAATATGTCTCCATCACTAAATGCAGTCCGTTAATCTAAACATTATTGATATTTTCGAGGAGTGAAAAGAAAGAGAACCTTCAAACCGACACTGATTTCGACATTCTCGACGACTGATCAGAAGATGGAGGTAAAATATCGCATTAAAGCAGAAGCTGTTATTGACGTTGCGTCAGTTTCCCATCTGTCACGCACAGACAATAACGAAACAAAAACTTGACAGCTATTATTAGCGAGAAACAGTCTGCAAAATAAAATAAAATGACAACAGCGGAATTAACGAAAGCACCAAAGGAAAGCCTTTGTGACATTGTTATTGTGACACTGCTATTTGCGAGGCATTGTTCTCTCTCTAAAGCTAATCTAGAATTAGGACTTTTTTTTTTCCTTCTTTTCATTGCAGGCCAAATAGGATGTGGAGCTCGCTCACCGAGAACAGGACGGATTCTGCGACTTACTCAAAGCCACCTTTTTTTTTTTAAGACATTTTTGACAGATTATTTTCCTCCTCTGTTGGCAAGCCATCCAAATCCCACCTATTTCCTTTCATCAACGCGCTTTTTGCAGCGTAAGCAAAATGGCAATTCGAGGAACCGGTAAAGAATTGGTGGTTGCTATGAACGAATGGAAATGGAGAGGGAATTGTGCACAGACGATGTTGCCCTTATACTATCTGCCTTTTTATAACTGAAAAACGAAAACTAAGGCACTGTGTCTGGTAATTAAGTTTAAATAATTTTCATCATTATGAAAATGGATAGTATTGTGATATATTAATCTATGACGAAGAAAGTATGGCAATGAAAATATAATGACATAACTATAAAATAAACAGAACAATGGCTATAACCAAGATAATGAAGACAAGTAAATTATTAATGGATTTATGATTAGTTTTAATAGCATTACAACAAAGACTACCACAAAAACTATACTATAGAGCAAGCCTATGAAAGTAAGCGGTAAAACTATGATAATCACTATACCTGGTTCACTTAAGATAGATTCTTGGATAAGCTGTACGCTTACGAGGCGTTTGTTTGGCGGCCGCTGATTGGCTGGTCAGCGAACACCAAACAAACGTCTCGTAGGCATAGGACTCACTCAAGAATCTACCTTAAGTGAACCAGCTATAGTAAAATCACGAAACTAAACAGCAAACCCATGATGGTCACGGATGATATGTTAGTGCAAGGTTTGCATTCTCTTCATATTATTATTATTATTATTTTTTTTTTTTTTTTTTTTTTTTTGCTCTATCACAGTCCTCTAATTCGACTGGGTGGTATTTATAGTGTGGGGTTCCGGGTTGCATCCTGCCTCCTTAGGAGTCCATCACTTTTCTTACTCTCTCGTAAGTAGCCATCTTGCTTGGTGAGTCGTACCCGCGTGAAGTCAGATTAATCAACAGATATCACAAGTTTAACATACGACTAGAATTTGAGAAATATCTAGAAGTGTTCGTGAACTATCGGTGATAAGATTAGTGTGAAAATAGTAGATAAAGCGTCTTCTAAGTTAGTTTATCAAGTGTAATACTATAAATCAAAGAACAAGATGGCAGTAAGTTCCAACTGCGGGAAGAGGTGGCGTAATTTGGCGTGTCTAGCAGATTCGCAATACGATGAGGTAGCAGGAAGGGAACTGGCATTTCTCATCTATGAAATCAGCAACAGTCCTAACCAAAAAGATACAAAAGCATTCATAGATATATTAGAAGGATATCCTTCAAACTGGAACAAATCTAAATGAAAACATCTTGAAAATAATTGAAGAAGTTCCAAATAAAATCAAAGTGGTCAAGAGACTCATAAAGAAAATATACATAAACCACATATTCCGACAAAGAAAATGAATAAGTGAATCTTGTGAATATCCTAATTGATGCATTCGGCCCCAAAAAATGAATGCCAAAAGCATGCAAACTGTGTAAGGTTTGGTATAGCATAGTCAATCCACAAAACCTAATCAGAAAATGTGCTGCATGCAACATTCCGACCCATCCACAGTGTGCTGAGGTAATACAAGATTTGAGAAAAGATACAAGAATTTTTGTTCAACATGTCTATCATGGATAGACATGTTATTAAATCAAGATTGAATGTACAAATAGTTGAGGATGAAGAAGAAGAGGAAGTGGAAGAAGAAGAAGAAAAAGAAGAAGAGGAAAACGGAAGAGAAGTAAACATAAATGAAATGACAGAAAAAAAATAAGGAAACAAAGAACAAGATAAAAGTATGGATGCAGAGATACTCATTGATACTACATATGAGGCAATTAAAGAAGCATACCTACGAAGAAATAAATTACGATATGACAACAGAAAAGCAAATCCCGAAGAGGCTCTACCCAGATCTATACAATGACGGGAAAGAGGAAAAAATAGACAAGAAAGACAAAATCTGCAACCTTTTGAAAAGATGGGAATTGCAGATTTGGAGAAAGATGTTACTACAAACATCCTAAGATATGTCAAAACTATGAAATATATGGTAAATGTGCATACTTAGATGGATATGGGGATGATTGCAGAGATCTGCATCCAAAAATATGTAAAAACCTAAAAGAAGGAAAAGGAGTTAAGTTCGACAAAAAATGCAAATATATGCACCCTGTAGCCATGAATCATAATCAAATAAATAACCAACCAAGTAATAAAATCCAAAATAAGAAAGAAACAAATAAAGAGAGAAATCAAGAATATCAGGTAAAAGAGAAAACAAAGCCAACCAACCAATGAGATATGCAGAGGTGTCAGCAAAAAATTTCAAAGCATCAGCTCCGAAATTCTAACTCAGAGATAATAACTGTATTTATTATGCAAGAGGATATGCAGAAACGGAGAAAATTGCAGATTCAGACACAAAATTAATAATTATGATGAAGGAAGATCAAATATTATGGAAAAGTTGGATTTTTTAATGTCAGAATTTCTGGAAATGAAAAAAAGAACAACATATACCAGACAGGAAAGAGACATGGGAAAATCCTTATTACTACCAGTATTAAATGAAGGAGAACACGCAAACCATCATAGTGATGAATGCGCAGGTTTAAGGTTTTAGTTACGAGTAACTCAAAAAGAAAAATAGAGTACTTAGAAGACTAACCCAAATGAAAAGAAAATAGATATAATGAATATAAGTGAAACCTGGTATTCCCAAGAGACTGGGAATGATGATCAAATAAAAGGGTTCCAAACTTATAGATCAGATAGAAAAAATAGAAATCAAGGGGGAACCGCAATATATGGGAAAGACAAAAAACAAGGAAAGGAATATATGAGAAATATAGTAACTCAGAATGTGAACTAATAGCGGTAGAATTTGAATCTGAAAAATTGATGAACATAGTAATATATAGACCTCTAATACTAAAGAGTTTGACTTAATAATTGAAAAATTGGATGATATATGTAGAAATCACAAGGACTGGACTATTCTCCTATCTGGTGACTTCAACTTTCCTTTCGTAGAATGAAAGAACGAAAGGAGATTGTGGTTTTGTACGTTATACTAATAAAAAAGAGAGTAATAGTAGTGCAGAAGAAATAAGAGGCAATTTGAAAAGCTATTAGATATGCTACTAGAATACAAACATTCAACAAATAAATCACTGCAACAAGAAAGGAAAATACTTTAGACCTAGTATTTGTGAACGAGATGAATTATGTTAAAGAAATAATAGTTATAATGCGAATATTTCAGACCATAATGTCATAGAATTAACAGTTCATTCCAAAGCAAGTGAAAATAGAGATAAGCAAGAAATGAAAAAGTGGGAAGGATATGGAAAATACAACTTCTACAGTAAAAATATAAAATGGTCAGAAATTAATGAAGAATTAAACAAAGATTGGGATAACATTTTCGTAAGTGATGACATAAGGGTAAATACGGAGATATTATATAAAATATTGGAGAAATAGTGGAAAAATATATACCGAAGAAGAAAAGTAAAACATCATTCAGCATAACCAAGAGACAGAAGGATCTTGTTCCAGAAAATCAGAAAGTGGAAAAAAGGTCTTGCAAAAGAAAAAAAGAAAAAAAAAAAAATGCATGGAAAGTTTATAGAACTAAAAAGTAAGATAGAAAATGCCAGAACAAAAAAGATTATACAATCAAAAGAAAATGAAAAACGGGACTTGGAAAGAAAAAACCCTATTAAATATCAAGCAAAACCCAAGCTATTATACTCATATGCGAAGAAGATGAATATAAGAAGAATAGAAATAGGCCCTCTGAGAATTGAAGGGAGGATTAACGAATGAAAAAAAAGGAAATTTGCAACATACTGGACAGAACGATATAAGAGAGAATTCACCCCTAGAATAGATAATGAAGATAATGATTATGACGTAAGGGATGGAAAATAGTGAATATTTAGCTGACAATAGATATTTAAGAAAGCTGATATTGTGCAGGCTATTAATGAAATTAAAAATGTGGAGCTGCTGCAGGGCCTGATGGAATTCCTGCTATTTTGTTAAAGAAAGTAGTTCATTCTATCGCAAAGCCACTTGCAATATTATTAAGACAAAGTGTGATACAGGCAAGATTTATGATGAGCACAAATTAGCATATATTCCACCCCTACTTTCAAAAGTGGATCAAGACTAGAGGCAAGTAATTATAGGCCTGTGAGTCTAACATCACATATTATGAAAGTGTATGAAAGGGTAATGAAGAAAAATATTATGAAACATTTAATAAAAATAATTTGTTTAATAAAGGACAACATGATTTCGTACCCGGAAAAAGTACACAAACCCAACTGTTAGTCCACCGTGAGAACATATTCAAAAATATGAAAAGCGGAAATGAAACAGATGTGGTTTATTTAGACTTTGCAAAAGCTTTTGATAAAGTAGACCATAATATATTAGCGAAAAAGAAAATTAGAAAACACAATATCGTGGATAAAGTAGGAAGATGGTTAAAAGAATTTTTACACAACAGAAAACAGATAGTTATTGCAAACGACGAGAAATCGGATGAAGTCAAGGTAATATCCGGTGTGCCGCAAGGGTACGGTGTTAGCTGCAATACTGTTTGTTATTATGATTGAAGACATAGACAATAATGTGAAGGATTCGGTAGTGAGTAGTTTCGCAGATGACACAAGAATAAGTAGAGAAATTACTTGTGATGAAGATAGGAACGCTCTACAAAGAGACCTTAACAAGTATATGATTGGGCAGAGGTAAATAGGATGGTATTTAACTCTGATAAATTTGAATCAATAAATTATGGAGACAGAGAAAGAAAGCTATATGCATATAGGGGACCTAATAATGAGACCATCACAAATAAGGAAGCAGTTAAAGACCTTGGTGTGATGATGAATAGGAACATGTTATGCAATGATCAAATAGCAACTCTGTGGCAAAATGTAAAGCAAAAATGGGAATGTTGTTACGGCACTTCAAAACAAGAAAAGCTGAACACATGATTATGCTTTATAAACATATGTCGTAGTCCACTTGAATATTGCAATATGATATGGTACCACACTATCAAAAAGGATATTGCACAAATAGAGAGTGTACAAAGGTCCTTTACAGCTAGAATAGAAGAAGTTAAGGACCTAGACTACTGGGAAAGACTACAATTCTTAAATATATAGTTTAGGAAAGGAGAAGAGAACGCTACATGATAATTCAGGCATGGAAACAGATAGAAGGAATAGCAGAAAATATCATGGAACTAAAAATATCAGAAAGAGCAAGCAGAGGTAGATTAATAGTGCCCAAAACTATACCAGGAAAAAAATAAGGAAAGCACACAGGACATTAATCACTACGCACCAGCATCGATAATGCAGCGTCTATTCAATGCGTTGCCAGCTCATCTGAGAATATATCAGGAGTGAGCGTAGATGTGTTTAAGAATAAGCTCGACAATATCTAAACTGCATCCCAGACCATCCAAGATTGGAAGATGCAAAATATACCGGAAGATGTACTAGCAACTCTCTGGTAGACATTAGAGGTGCCTCACACTGAGGGACCTGGGGCAACGAACAAGATGTAAGGATGTAAGGTCTGTAAGGTCTGTAAGTGCGGTTTCTAGGATACACACTTCTGCATGAGACCTGGAGCTACTTCAGCCTCTAGTTTTATCTAGATTCCTTTTCAGGGATCTTGGGATCGTGCCTAGTGCTCCTATGATTATGGTAGATTTCCACTGGCATATCCCATATCCTTCTTATTTCTATTTTCAGATCTTGATACTTATCCATTTTTTTCCCTCCTTCTTTCTCTTCAACCTCTGGTGTCCCATGGTATTGCGGACATCAATGAGTGATACTTTCTTCTTGATTTTGTCAATCAACGTCACGTCTGGTCTATTTGCACGTATCACCCTATCCGTTCTGATACATAGTCCCAGAGGATCTTTGCCTGATCGTTTTCTATCACTCCCTCAGGTTGGTGCTCGTACCACTTATTACTGCAAGGTAGCTGATGTTTCTTGCACAGGCTCCAGTGGAGGGCTTTTGCCACTGATCATGCCTCTTTTTGTACTGGTTCTGTGCAAGTGCCGGGCATTCACTTGCTATGTGGTTTATGGTTTCATTTTTCGTATTGCACTTCCTACATATGGGAGAGATGTTATTTCCGTCTATCGTACTTTTGAACATATCTGGTTCTTAGGGCCTGATCTTGTGCCGCTGTTATCATTCCTTCAGTTTTCCTTCTTTAGCTCTCCCCTCTGTAGCCATTGCCAATTGTCATCGCTGGCTAGTTCTTTAGTCTGTCTCATGTATTGTCCGTGCATTGGTTTGTTGTGCCAGTCCTCTGTTCTCTCTGTCTTTCTCCTGTTCTCTGTATATTTCTGGGTCTTCGTCTACTTTTATTAGTCCTTCTTCCCATGCACTCTTTAGCCACTCGTCTTCACTGTTTTCAGATATTGCCCCAGTGCTCTGTTTTCAATGTTGACGCAGTCCCTCTATACTTAGTAGTCCTCTCCCTCCTTCCTTTCGTGTTATGTATAGTCTGTCCGTATTTGCTCTTGGGTGTAGTGCTTTGTGTATTGTCATTTGTTTCCTGGTTTTCTGATCTATGCTGCGGAGTTCTGCCTTCCGTCCATTCCACTATTCCTGCGCTGTATCTGATTACTGGCACTGCCCATGTGTTTATGGATTTTATCATATTTCCTCCATTGAGTTTTGACTTGAGTATCGCCTTGAGTCTCTGCATATATTCTTTCCTGATCGTGTCCTTCATCTCTTGGTGTTTTATATCTCCTCCTTCCATTATTCCCAGGTATTTGTATCCTGTCTCATCTATGTGTTTGATGTTGCTCCCATCTGGTAGCTTTATCCTTCAGTTCTCGTTACTTTGCCTTTTTGTATGTTGACTAAGCGCATTTTTCTATTCCAAACTCCATTCTGATGTCCCCAGATACAATCCTTACAGTCTGGATTAGGGTATCTATTTCCTTGATGCTTTTACCATACAGCTTGATGTCGTCCATGAACATCAGATGGTTGATTTTGTTGCCTCTTTTCTTGAGTTGGTACCCGGCATCCATCTTCTGTAGTACTTTTGTCATGGGAATCATGGCTACTACGAAGAGTAGTGGGGACAGTGAGTCGCCCTGGAAGATCCCTCTCCTGATATTAACTCTGCTAGTCTTATTCCAGAGCTTGTAAGTATTGTATTCCAGTTGCGCATTGTATTTTGAGGAAGCTGATGGTATTTTCCTCTGCCCCATATATTTTCAGGCATTCTATTAGCCATGTGTGTGGTATCATGTCGAAGGCTTTCTTATAGTCTATCCATGCCATGCTTAGGTTGGTTTTCCTTCTCCTACTGTTCTTCATTACCATTTACCATTATTATTATTATTATTATTATTATTATTATTATTATTAAAAAGTCCAATAACTCGAAAATAATGCTTTCATATATAAGACAAAAAATGAAGACAAAAACTAACAAATCAATAACGACAGAGAAAAACAAAAAAAATGTAGACACCCAAACAATATAAGTCAAGGTCCTCTCATCGTCCCGTTGGATGTGATGAATTCATAGGTCCATACTAAGCCTCTAACGTCATTTCACACCTCCCATGCTAACAGACTGCTCTGGGGACAAGGGCAACTGTGTTTGCTGAGAGCAAACTCATCCTGAAACCTAAAAAAACCAAAACCAATTAGGAAGTGGTGCCTGGTACTTAGAAATAGTGCCGCAGCCTCTCTTAAACTGACGAAGAAGAATACTGACACGAAAACCGTAAATGTGACAACGGGGCACCTCAACACATGGAGGCTGACTTCATGAAGAGACTCGTCTCACATCTACAATTTCTTGGTGTGCAAGATCTTAAGGAGCTCATAGGAATCTTGCCACAAAGACAAAAGATTCAACGAAGCTGCTGACAAACAGACAGAAGAATAGTATTCCAATATGGAGGTGGGTTGGTCAAGTGGAAAGAATGGAGGAGGACGACGGGCACGAGAGAAGTACGTAAGAATTTGTCATGAAGAAAAGTTTTTATAATATGATGTACGCACATCACATGACTTGATGTCGCGAATATGGAAAATACTGTTCCGACTTTTTCCCCCTCCACCTCCATATCTTTATCCGGCCACCGTCCCGGGGCCAATAGATGTCCGCGGCTTCGTCCAAGCTTAAAACATAAAAAAGAAAAACGCTAAAAAGAGAAAGGAATCAGGGTTATCCCGATTCTTTTATAATGAAAAGAAGCGTGCCAAGATTCATAAATGGTAACTCCCTTTCTATATTTATATTTCCTTTCTATATTTATTTCTTTCTATATTTATTTCTTCCTTGGAAGTGGAGAGGGAACTGTGCACAGACGATGTTGCCATTATACTATCTGCCTTTTTATAACTGAAAAACGAAAAATAGGGCACTGTGTCTGGTAATTACGTTTAAATAATTTTCATCATTATAAAAATGGATAGTATTGTGACATATGAATCTATGACAAAAAAAAGTATGGCAATGAAAATATAATGACATTACTATAAAATAATGAAAATTAGCTTTAGTTAGATTTATAAAGTTTCTGCAAAAATCATCATTAGGGAAATCCAGAACCTCTTGCCTTGTTATGCTGAACAAACATCAGAATGTATTAATATGGTAGGTTCATTGTAAAATAAAAATAAAAATTCTATGTGGATTGCAAGCGAAAAAGAGGCACTTTAAATTTAACTAAACAGAACAGTACCGAGAGAGAGAGAGAGAGAAGAGAGAGGAGAGAGATGTATAAGAATTATTTTTAGTCAATCATTTTCCGCAGTTTCGTCATAAAGAAAAAGGCCGAAAAATAAATGAACTATTCTAGAAACTTAAAAACTTTTCGATTTTCATTTTTTTCAAATGTTTTGTGATGGGGGATCCGTCCCTTGACATCTCTTCAAACTTTAAATGTCATTCCATTTAGTTCATGTCATTTTCGCCATCATCTATTCTAGGCGGACAGAGTGAGGCGAATACATTCTGGTTTGTCAGATATTATGGAAGGAAAGGAAAAGTAGCTTTTCAATAGGATTTCAGCAAGTGGTTAGAGAACTCCTTCGATTTACCTGCTTTATACCCACGGCAGCGACATCAACTGAACCTTCTTGTTAAATATTCCGGTTGTGGTCAGTGGCAAAAAAAATATGTCTCCATCACTAAATGCAGTCCGTTAATCTAAACATTATTGATATTTTCGAGGAGTGAAAAGAAAGAGAACCTTCAAACCGACACTGATTTCGACATTCTCGACGACTGATCAGAAGATGGAGGTAAAATATCGCATTAAAGCAGAAGCTGTTATTGACGTTGCGTCAGTTTCCCATCTGTCACGCACAGACAATAACGAAACAAAAACTTGACAGCTATTATTAGCGAGAAACAGTCTGCAAAATAAAATAAAATGACAACAGCGGAATTAACGAAAGCACCAAAGGAAAGCCTTTGTGACATTGTTATTGTGACACTGCTATTTGCGAGGCATTGTTCTCTCTCTAAAGCTAATCTAGAATTAGGACTTTTTTTTTTCCTTCTTTTCATTGCAGGCCAAATAGGATGTGGAGCTCGCTCACCGAGAACAGGACGGATTCTGCGACTTACTCAAAGCCACCTTTTTTTTTAAAGACATTTTTGACAGATTATTTTCCTCCTCGGTTGGCAAAGCCTTCCGAATCCCACCTATTTTCTTTCATCAACGCGCTTTTTGCAGCGTAAGCAAAATGGCAATTCGAGGAACCGGTAAAGAATTGGTGGTTGCTATGAACGAATGGAAATGGAGAGGGAATTATGCACAGACGATGTTGCCATTATACTATCTGCCTTTTCATAACTGAAAAACGAAAAATAAGGCACTGTGTCTGGTAATTAAGTTTAAATAATTTTCATCATTATGAACATGGATAATATTGTGATATATTAATCTATGACGAAGAAAGTATGGCAATGAAAATATAATGACATAACTATAAAATAAACAGAACAATGGCTATAACCAACAGAATGAAGACAGATAAATATTATGATTATGATAGTTAATAGCATTACAACAAAGACTACCACAAAAACTATACTATAGAGCAAGCCTATGAAAGTAAGCGGTAAAACTATGATAATCACTATACCTGGTTCACTTAAGATAGATTTTTGGATAAGCCGTATGCTTACGAGGCGTGTTTGTTTGGCGGCCGCTGATTGGCTGGTCAGCGAACGCCAATCAAACGTCTCGTAGGCATAGGGCTCACCCAAGAATCTACCTTAAGTGAACCAGCTATAGTAAAATCACGAAACTAAACAGCAAACCCATGATGGTCACGGATGATATGTTAGTGCAAGGTTTGCATTCTCTTCATATTATTATTATTATTATTATTATTATTATTATTATTATTATTATTATTATTATTATTATTATTATTATTAAAAAGTCCAATAACTCGAAAATAATGCTTTCATATATAAGACAAAAAATGAAGACAAAAACTAACAAATCAATAACGACAGAGAAAACAAAAAAAATGTAGACACACCCAAACAAATATAAGTCAGGTCCTCTTTCATCGTCCCGTTGGATGTAATGAATTCAATAGGTCCATACTAAGCCTCTTACGTCATTTCACACTCCCCATGCTAACAGACTGCTCTGGGCAAGGGGAACTGTGTTTGCTGAAAGCAAACTCACTCTAAAACCAAAACCGATTAGGAAGTGGTGCCTGGTACTTAGAAATAGTGCCGCAGCCTCTCTTAAACTGACGAAGAGGAATACTGACACGAAAACCGTAAATGTGACAACGGGGCACCTCAACACATGGAGGCTGACTTCATGAAGAGACTCGTCTCACATCTACAATTTCTTGGTGTGCAAGATCTTAAGGAGCTCATAGGAATCTTGCCACAAAGACAAAAGATTCAACGAAGCTGCTGACAAACAGACAGAAGAATAGTATTCCAATATGGAGGTGGGTTGGTCAAGTGGAAAGAATGGAGGAGGACGACGGGCACGAGAGAAGTACGTAAGAATTTGTCATGAAGAAAAGTTTTTATAATATGATGTACGCACATCACATGACTTATTTTTTCCGCTTCCTGCCGGGGATGGCGAAGGCTGAGGATTTATGGATGGCTGAAATATTCGTACAATAATTTTAACCTTTACCAACGCCAGGTATTCTTTAGCATTTAAAAACCCTATAAATCTTCCAGACTAGCCACGTGGCACGCAATAAATCTTGAACAGTCGTACGAAGCGACTCTGTCTAGATTTACTTTTCCTTCCTACTACATCCTTCAAAATGCGTCAAATTTTTCAAGACACTTCTTTCATTGTATGTACGTCCGAAGTTGGCCGAACGGTTTTGAAATATAAGCAACCTCTCTTTCATAGTTCCTATTAATATATCTGCCAAGAATATTTAGTTTGCCTCATTCTGTTTCTGTCGATCTACCCGTTAGCAAGATTACTTCACAAATCACGATCGGATATTCACAAGCTTATCAAAACATTTGGTAGATTATCCCCTGAGGACCAATACATTTTAGTAGATATGAATAAAATCTGTCGGGTTTTCACAATGAAAACTACATCCAGCCTACATCAATTTCCACCAGAAATAAACTGTCTGTAGGAGTTACTTATCGAGTTCCTCATCAACTTTTAACCAAAACATTTCATTAAAATCTGTTCGGCCGTTCTCGGGATACTTAAAAACACAGCACGTGGATAAACACTAAATATGTGCTCACGGGTGTTGACACCGGTGGAGGTATGCGATCTCTGGGTGGCAACATCATACGATTAGTTGCGTGTCATTATCAATGAAAGTTTAACATTGATCACCAATTAATCAACAGCAAATCTTTAAATTATTACGGCAACAACTGCAAATCGGAGTCCTAGCACAGCAGATTTTCAAGCTTAATGATGATGACTCCACTCAAATTGATGAGCGGTGATTAATTCACTGCCAAGTTGTCTTGACAAATATCTGCTGCCTACTCAGTGATATTGTTATTAAGGGCAATCCCTTGTCAAGCAAGCTTCAGTTAATTATCTTCATTTCATTTCATTCTTCACAGGACAATAATAAATTTGATGCATTATTTTATGAATCACTAATGGGAATCGAAAGTATCAATATGCATCGAGTCAGAATCCTACATCAAAGCTGCTAACTTTTTATGCCGTTCAACTCCTTTTCGTCGGTACGAATTCTGAATATTTAATTAATTAATGAATTAATGAATTAATTAATTATAAAGAGTGCAGTGCTATAGTGTTCAGGCGCTGGTACTAAAGTATTTTCGTTTGTGTTGTTCTTTAATACTTCACTATTTGTTTGTATGGTGCTTTTACGTTGCATGGAACTAGCGGTTATTCAGCAACGGGACCAACGGCTTTACGTGACTTCCGAACCACGTCGAGAGTGAACTTCTATCACCAGAAATACACATCTCTCGCTCCTCAATGGAACGGCCGAGAATCGAACCCGCGACCACCGAGGTGGGACGCCAACACCATACCAACAACGCCACTGAGGCGCTTTTAATACTTCACTGATCTTTGGTTAAAAGTCTTTACGAATCTGATCGACGTTTATTGCATCATTTCAACTCTTTAGTCTTCCTTCCTTTTCCCCTATTTCCTTCTCTTCTCCTTCTTGCGTCACGTCCAATCACAAAGGCAGGAAGAATCTGACAGATGCTTCCTTCACTCATGACTCCGAGAGGATTTTACTTTTATGGTCGGGAGCTTTTTGACGATAATACCGTAAAAGAGAAATGAAGATAAAGAAACCAAAAAGGTACTGATGGCACTTCATTTAAATGATAGGGAAATGTGGTAGTACACTTGTTATGTATATACGCACCATTTAATTCCTATGGCCCTTTATATTCCATATACAATCTGAAAGGTACTGAAATATCTTTCCGTGTTCGTTCCTTGACAATGTCTTAGTAAAGACGAAAGCGCTTGGATTTCTGACTATCATTTTCCTGTGGTATTCGCTTATTATATCTTCCAGTGTTTAGTTGTCTTAAACCGTATCATGATTTTATTTGAAAGCGTCAGGTTTATTGCTCCCTTCGTGGTAAGTCCAAATCCTTAGTTTCCCTCTTTTTTTCTTCTTTTTCTTCCAGGCCTAGAAGATGGCGCG
>NC_061109.1:110961362-110993862 GCF_015104395.2 Macrobrachium nipponense | reverse complement strand
AACTTAATTTTTCTAAGCTCTCCAATATAGTACGGCAAATGAACTATCAATAACGAATTAACTTCACCTTGTGAATAAATTATACCCAAAGGGAATTATTAGTGATTAATGCTTCTGCTCTGACAAGGGTCCGAACTTAATAAGAATTTGCGAGGAAAGAACTAGAATGACAGTGCCTTTGTCTATCATGCTAACTCCCTTGACAGGAGAGCGGATAAAGTCAGTGACATCCTAGTGCCTTGTCCCCTTAGAGGCATAGGCTCGAATCCTGGTCAAGATAAAAGCATCTATCCTGCATTTTTCCTTTAAGGTATAAGGTATTCACTCCCAAGGTAAATTGAATTCAATATTAATTAGTTATTATGAGCGATAAATGATTTGGTTACTAAGCGGCTCGAACACCAGACAGTAAAGATCAACGATCGCTTTTCTGAAACCTCTACCTGCTTTTATTTTCTAGAGGAACAACCTCTTGCTCTTGCTAGAGTTCGCATTCACTTTATACGATCTCGCTTTTTAATATGTTTTATTTTTCTCTCTTTTTGACGTCCGTGGTCCTCCTCCTGTATACGTAAATTCTGTCGAGCACCTGCACCTTGAATTGTTTTTTTTTTTTCCTGAGATGTCCTTTTGCCCCATCTCTTGCTGACTTTAGTCTCCCTTCCATCCGTCATATAATCACAAAATGTTCTCTGTTGTTCTTTACACTCCATCATGGAATCTTGCCTACTCCTTATCTACTCATTATACTACTTGTCTTTAACACTAGCCCTCATTTCATCAATTTGCTCCTTAATTATTCATCTTACTTCGTACTTTTCAAATCATATCGTCTTCGTTAGAGTTGCAGTCCCATGATGACCCTTTCCTCCCCAACTTTAAACTTCTCACCACTTCTCTTCTCACCATCGCATCAAGTGACTCCCCCTGACATCCAGTCAGCACTAACATTCCCACCCACACAAATTCTTCTCCTCCATTTACTCTTTTCCATGCCTCTTTACAAGTGCTCCTCCTCGAGATAATGTATCCAAAAACATTTACGTCATTTCTTCCTCTTCCTCTTGTCACCTACCTCCATATTCCAATCACCTATCTCATTCACCCACTCATATTCACCCGGTGAGTCATAGATTTAGACTCTTCTGAACACTTTCTCTTTGACTCTCATGGTTTTCCATTACCTGTGTGTGTGTGTGTGTGTGTGTGTGTGTGTGTGTGTGTTTGTGTACGTTTGTTTAATTAATAGCGAGTGTGAAAAAATTCTTCGTTTCATTTGCCTGTTATACAATAAACAACATAAAGCTGACATATATCACTGATTATGAGCTAATGGATTATACACACACACACACACACACACACACACATATATATATATATAATTATATATTATTATATATATATATATATATATATATATATATATATATATATATATATATGTATGTATGTATATCATCGCTACAATGTCCTTTAATATCTAATTCGCTCTACCTCGGAATTAATATATTTTCATATATGCTTAACCGAAGGGGAATTTTTTCTCGATAATAGACTTACCTGGACCCGGGCGCGAACCCATGGAGCCTTTCAAATCCATGGGTTTCGCGCCCGGGTCCAGGCAAGCCTATTATCGAGAAAAAATTCCCCTTCGGTTAAGCATATATGAAAATATATTAATTCCGAGGTAGAGCGAATTAGATATTAAAGGACATTGTAGCTCGATATATGTATATGAATCACGGAAATGTGATATGACTTTATATATATATATATATATGCGTGTGTGTGTGTGTATAATATATATATATATATATATATATATATATATGTGTATATATATATATATATTATATATATATATATATATATATATATATATATATATATATATATATATTATATATATATGTAAATCTAGTAAATAAACTGCATTCTTAGCTCCAAATGATCACATATAATAATAAGAATGGGTTATATTTAGCTACAAAAGGGAGGCCTGCTGCCATAATTGGATTTTCCACAGTTGAACCTCTATAGATATAAATAAATGAAACCACGACCCGTGAAGTCCTTGTTCAACTACATGCTCTTCTCAAAGTTCAACTGTCGAGTCACTTCTCCACCCTGAGAGGTTCCGGCTAAGGTTACATACCCTCCCTAGATACTACTGTATATGCTCTCAGCATTCTTCAGTTTTTTTTTAAATCTTAATTCTCTTTATCATTCCGACTTTCTGAAATAACAGGATTTGCTTCTTTATGCTTTTTTAGTGTTATTTCGAAACCTGGCCGAAACAGAAACTTACTTTTTATATTTGACAATAGCGGAAGCACAAGACCTCCGCAAACAATCAATATCATAGAAATTCAAATAGTGACATTTGAGGGAAAGTACCGGTCGTCTAATATCTAAGTGAATTATATAGCGCATAGATCTTTGATCATAGTTCTTGATATAACCGTATTCTTACTGACATTTTTTTTACGTTGCTGACGTAATCTCCACTTTAAAAATAAATTGGAGATTACTTCAACAAAGTAAAAGAAATATGCCAGTAAGAATGAGGTTACATCAAGATCTATGACCTAAGTGCTTATAGAACCACAGAAGTTAAAATTAAGTAATTGGCTAGCTGATATTTTTCTTCATATATCATTGAGTTTTTTTTTGTCTGCTTGAACGTATTATGTTAAAAAATGGTTATGAACCGCTGCAATGAATAAATTTAAAATAAACATGAAATGCTAATGTAATGTATAATTACATTATTATGCTTGTATACACGAACATGTGTATGCGTATATGCACGCATGGTAAGTACGCATGTAAATATTTTTTAAAGTATATTCGCAGTTATGTAAAAACGTACATAGACTAAGTACGAGAAAAATTGTTTCGCAAACATTCTGAGTGTTTGTACATTTTTGTTTGTTGTCTAAATGAACTTACTTTGTGTGTGTTAATGAATGTACGTGGTATGCATGTAACAAGGGTCCAAAATACACCAACGTAATATGGCAGGAATGTTTTTTTTTCTCTCTCTTAGCTTTTTGTACCTGCACGTGTTCAGAACTTTGCTAAAAAAATTTTTTCTTGAATATAAATATAGAATGGAATAGTGAATTTAGGCCAAAGGCCAAGCACTGGGACATAAGAGGTTATTCAGCGCTGAAACGGAAATAGGCCGGTATAAAGGTTTGAAATGCGTAACAGGAGGAAAACCTCAAAGCAGTTGCACTATGAATCAATTGTTAGGAGAGGGTAGAAAATAAGATGGAAGGAAGAAAATTTGAACGGAGGTACTACAAAAGTAATGAGAGTGGGTTGCAGCTACGGGACGAAGGGACCCTGCAAAGAACCTCAAGTAACGCCTACTGTGCACCGTGTGGGGACTACTGAAGTACAGTCCATAGTAAAATCAGTGTTTTGATTCTTTTTTCACATTTTTTGAGAATGAAGTTGCAATTAATTTTAACAGTCTTACAAAAGCAGCGGCCAACCCCCCAAACCCCTCCAAACACCCCCCCCCTAACAACCAACGCCAGTATCAGACCAGGTCGCGTCCGAACTAACGAGATTATGGGTGAAGGTGTGATCCGCCCTCTCGATGGTCTCCCAGGGTGATGAGGTGTCGTCATTAACTAATCCACGAGGCGACTGATCCTCAGTAGAGCGGTAAGATGGCCATAAACGTCTGTAATGGCGCTCCTCTTTTTACGACTAGAGAGAGAAAAGAACTCTCTAAATTCCTTCTTGGACAACAATCTCTTTGACGTCGGTTAGTGCACCCACACGTAGAGGAAGAAACTGGGGTAGGATAACAAAGAATGGAAAAGCCTCTAACGACGGTGTAAGCGAATATAGTATATAGAAGTATATGTGAATTATTCTACGGCAGACAGGACGAAGGAGAGAAAGACAAAGTGAGAAAATAGAAACACAGGGGGAGGGATTATGAGCAATTACTTCGAGTAGAAGTTGTACCGGAGAGAGGCGAGTGTACAGAGAAAACTTATAGCGAGCACATGGCTCTTGAAGGCAGCTCTGAATGATATGCCACCATGAGGGCAAGATGATGTGGATTTGACAATTTTAGGACAGGGACGGAGAACATTTTTTTTTTTTAATACGAGTGTGAAAGATTCATTTTCCTTCCCCAATGACAGTATATAGTCATCTTTACCATATGAATACATTAATCTTTACATTGGCTTTCATGTCCTATTTTGTAGCCTACTACCTCGCGATCCTAAACCTTTCCTTTGTATACTCCTTACGTTTCCTTTTCTTTTCCTCTTTCCGCTTTCCTCTACTTTCACTTTTTCCCTCTCTCTTCAACCGCTAGTCGAGATCTCTGACGAATTAACCCTTGGAAAGACTTCAGGCATTTCAGCCTTTGATGGCGATTGGCAGCAAATCACTGGTTCAGGGAAAGCAGACAGAAATACGCGTCATCAAAATGCAGCTCCTTTGAAAGGAATGACAAGGAGTAGTTAATACGATATATAAATTTATTTAACTTATTGCAATAATTTCGACTTGTCGTGAATGTTTTCATTCATTCTCAAAAGTATCTTATTTCTGATTAAACAACCATTTCAGTATACACAGAACTTGTCAATATAAAAAGTAACTTATTTTTGTTTAAACAACGATTTCTGTGTACATAAAACTTGTCAATACTACAGTAAAAAATATAAAAAAACTTTCAACAACTGCCGTGTTCTGAATGCCGTTTGTTTGGCGTCAACAGAAAAGTTCTAGAAAGTTAACGTATTCATCACTGGGCTGAAAGACGCCATTCCTTTTCACGTTTCTTTCCTCTTGTCTTCAATCTACAATTAATCGCATAGTTATGTGAATGGAATATAAAATGTTAGGGCAAAGCCCAAGCGCTAGAAAGGGAATGTGAGAGTAAAAAGGTCTTACAGTTGTAACAGGAGGAAAACCTCGCAGATGCACTATGGTACAATTGTTAGGAGAGGGTGGGAAGTTAAGATGGAAGAAAGGGAATATGATTGGAGGTACAATAAAGGGAACGAAAAGGGTCGCAGCAAGTGGCCGAAAAAACGCTGCAAAGAACCTCAAGTAATGTCTACACTGCACCAGATGAGGTGCACTGACGGCACTACCCCAAACGGGGCGCTTAGTTACATTGAATACTTCCTTCATTAGCTACTATAACTGATTCACTTAAGGTAGATTCTCGGATGAGCCTTATTCTTACGAGGCGTTTGTTTGGTGGCCGCTGATTGGCTGGTACCGGGAAGTAGGCAGCTCCCAGCCAATCAGCGGCCGCCAAACTAACGTCTCGTAGCTCATCCAAGAATCTACCTTAAGTGAACCAGTTATAGTCTCTCTTCCTGCCTAAACGAAATTGTTCTTCCACTTAGTTTTTCTAATCTCACATTTTTACGATTTCCTTTCCTTTCTGTCCACTATGCACCTTTTGTTTTCATGGCCACTGATGCTTCATCTACTGATTTCTATGTCATTTCTTCTCTGGTCTGAGATTTCCGCCGAGTCTCCGTCCTTTGTTGCTCATATCCTCGTCATGCTTCTTTCTCACCTTTTGCTATTTCTATCAGCCACTTCAAACTTGCATAAATTATACACTAATGCAGTTTACATTTCCTTCTATGCTGAAAATGAATGAATTTCTCACTACCATGCATTTCGGGGACGGCGAGTCATCGTTTTTCGCAAATATCTTTCAAACTAATCATTTGATCGAAATGGTACTTTAATACAGTGTACAACACACCTCGCCCTGATCTTTAGTAAGATAGTGCATTGTCAAATGGTGTTGGATAAGGCGTTTAATCTTGACTCTTAAAAGGTAAAGTCGCATGAGTCTGTGGGACTCTATTACAGAATCAAACTCCGCGATCCCCATCCTTTCCCTCCTCCCCTTTCTCTCACTTTCTTTACCGCTGTTTTCCTCATTTCTCCCTCAATACCTCTCTGAAATTTACAATATGGAATGAACTACTGTTTTCCATGATATTTTTCATTACCAGGAGATCATTGGAGAGTTCCTGAAGAAAAGAATAGCGAATTTTTACGTAATAACCATAATAAGGGTTAATTTTCTCCAACGTATCTGTTTATCGCATCCTTGGCGTCCCCGGTAATTACCGTAATGCTATAAGGGGTTGTCTGTCGGCTGCAGCAATCCCTCGCACCGTAAATAATCACTGCGGAATTGATGAAGACGGATTTTTCATCGCTGTCATGGCCGCCATGTTACTTTGTCCGCACCGTTGCAGAAATGCGTTTGCAATACGACTCCTAACCATACACAAAATGGAGAAAGCTGACAATAGCTTAAGGATTAGTCTCAATAGGTAAATCGATTTTCATAATGCACACTCATGCATGAAGCACACGCATATTTGTCAATCAATTTGGCAATGTATTTATTTATCTATCATATTATCTATAACTTTATATTTCATTCTTGAAGTATAATATTTTATAATATATATATATATATATATACATATAATACATATATATAGTATATATATATATATATATATATATATATATATATATATATATATATAGAAATGAAACAAAATATCACTTGGGAAAGTGTTTCCATCAAACAACATATTTATTCATTTTCATTTTTATATACTCATTCAAAATAATTAGCTACAAGTATATTCATATTATATAAGTGATGAAATCTTTTGATAAACATATATCACTAGCATTTTTGGCCTGTTGCCGTCAAAGAGCAAAAATCGAGAGACTCCTCAATTATGATAATTTGCGGATGCTGCAAAAAATAAATACTAACCTATAAAAGACATACGACAATTGATATTTAAATGATTATGAATGAGGCGAAAACTCGAAAACTTTTTATAAAAAAAAAAAAAAACCTTGTATGTTAAATTCCTGAAAATAGGGTTATAGGTAACACTTATATTAATGATGAGTAACACAATTCAAGAGGCATGAAAGTCAACTCATTTACTAAACTCAGTACGGTGCAAGAATTACATGAGTATTACTGGCGTTAGATTAGTAGAATCTAAATTGAGTATTACTGGCGTTAGATTAGTAGAATCCAAATTGAGTATTACTGGCGTTAGATTAGTAGAATCTAAATTGAGTATTACTGGCGTTAGATTAGTAGAATCTAAATTGAGTATTACTGGCGTTAGATTAGTAGAATCTAAATTGCAGTGTGATATGAATAGAGAAACACACATATACAATGATATTATGATAGTAGTTTCCCCCAAATTATACCCATTTCCTAAGTTTTCTTCTTTACGGCAATTCACCTGCTGAGTATAAAGGAAGTAGAGCCGTTTCAAAGGCATATCCCACCCACTACTACTACTACTACAAAGCTCCTCCCCCTACCTGGGGAATTTAGAGGAAGTGAGGAGACGTTGGCGAACAGGGTGAAAGTCATACACTCTTTACCCTACTCCCATTTATATAATTCAAGAAAATACATTAACAATAATTAAATGAACACAGATTCTACAAAAACCAACATTTTTATTACATTCAAGTTTACTTAACATAATAGGCAGGGAAGGGGTGGCGGGAGGAGTCGGGAAGGCCGGGGATGTGAGCTGAGGGAGGGATGAGGAGAGGAAGAAGGAGGTAGGGCGGAACGAGGTGGGGTTAAAGGACGTTTCGAAAGCATTGGTTGGCAATGCTTGGCAACACCTTGTAAGTCAAGAGGAGACGCCGTAACTAACACCATTTGTCAGTGCAGTATATTACCAAAAATTAGGGCGAGGTGTGTTGTACACTGTGTTAAGTACCATCTCGATAAAATAATTAGTTCGAACGATATTTGAGAAAAACGATGACTCGCCGTCCCTGAAATGCATAGTAACTTCCTACAAAAATAATTGATTTTGTACATTCATTCCATATTTTACAAATGTATGACTAGTTAGTTAACAGCTCAAGGGTAATTATTTTGAATTATTTTCTATCAGTTTATACGTAATTGGTATATAATTCGTTATTAATATTTAATATGTTTAATTATATCAACAATGAGTGGCGACCAAATACATTCACTCGTTTCTGAGAAAAATATATTTAACAAATCCATGAAGATTTAAAATTTTATAAAAAGACACGTTATATTTCTCTAGTAATTCAATTATTTAGCAGCTCATTCGAAATAATGCTATTGACTACAATTATCATTTACAAAAACACACGAAAGCATGAGAACTGTCTCTTCCTCAGTTTGATCCATTTTTCTTTTCCCCGAAGCTCGCTGAAAAAGTTTCCGCGACGCGTTTGGAAGTTTCCAGAAAATTGTGAGAATACAAAGCAGCGTCATTCTGAGGACGAGGAACAGAAAGGATTTCCGCGGCAATTCGCCGTTCGTTAAGAAGTTCTTTGGCGAGCTTCGTTAAATGACTGCTTATTATTCATCGCCCGAAGTCCTGGTAATGAAGATCACTCGAGTACGTTGTGAATTCTGCTCGACTTTCAATATTTGTTTGCTCCGCCATTTGGCACACCTTCAGTCTTAATTGCAGAAAATGATAAAGTTTAAACGTTCCTCTCCAACACAGGTTTCAGTCGAGTGTGATTTGAAGTCATCTCTGATGCTAATAATTACGCTCTGTACCTTGTCGCCACTATTTACAACTGTCCATTTTTACATATTCTTATCTTCATCCGGTTTCTGTATACCGCTGCAAATTTTTTTCCTCGAGAAGCGATGATAGTTACTCATATTTCCCAGTTACGGTAATTCGCATTAATATTACTCCCATGAACTACTATTTATGTTCGTTGCCTTATAGCCACTATTTACAACTTTCCATTTTAGCATTTAGCCTATCATTATCCTCTTTCGGTTCCTAGATACCGCTATTAATTTTCATTTCGTTTCCTACATAAACAAAAATACTGCTACTCATATTGGCAAGTTACGGCAACTCCCTTTTTAATCTGACTTCCAGGAACTCTCTTATTTTTGGGCTCCCATCTTACTAATTAACACTACTTTCTTTTTCCCATTCAGGTGCTGTTACTATTTTTAAACCCTGATTCCACTCACGTTTACTAACTTTTCTCTCGCTTTTCAGTTACTTCTTTTTTTTGTATATATTTTTCAACTGCCGTTCGCAGTCACTGGCAATACCTTTCTTTTTGTTTCCAAGTTACAACTACTGTTTTTACTGTCGTTTTCCAAATGCTGCTGCTACTATTGTCCTACTTTTCTCATCCCTACCAGCTGCTGCTGCTACTACTACTACTATTTCCAGCGTCGTTTGGCAAACGAGCCAGGAAGCAGAAGGGAAAATGCATATGGATGACATCCCACACTCAAAATATGCTGATGTTATTTTGACAAGAATTGAAAGTTCTCCCGACAACAAGAGCTTTCTTTCGGCCCTGAGGACTCCCTTCAGTTCCCCCTCCCACCTCTCCTCCTCCTCCTACCCCTCCCTCTCTGTCCCCGACTGTCCCTGACAGCCTTTCGCAATATACTGGGAGTGCATATTTAAAATGTGCTTAGCTCTTGACGAATGCTGGGAAGAGGAGGTTCTTTACATGGCTGCATTTAGAGCGTTCGTCTGCCTGTGAGGTCTCCGGCAGAGGAGGTTTTCGAATTGTTGAAAGAAAAGAAATATCAAGAGAGGAGGTGATGATTTTAAAGTTGATGTTCCATGTTTATATCTTTAGCCTGCTTTAAAAAATAATATATACATATATATATATATATATATATATATATATATATATATATATAAATAATTTCGCCAAAAAACGCTTACACATTAGCTAGTGGGAAAATAAAGTGTACTGCTGTAGACAAATCATAAATACAAGGAACCACAGATTATACACGAAACAACAGATAAATTTCATGCAATACGTTAAATCTATATAAATCATTCTCTCATGGTTACAGATTCACCTCTCTAAAAACTCTCCTTCACCCTCGTCCTTTTTAATGACAAAACTTTCTCTCCCGTCATACCCGATGTAACCAATAGAAAGCTTGGGCTGGTCTATTGATTTCTTTCGCTCGTTTCCAAGTGTTTGGGTACTGACTGTAGTGTCAGGATGACTGTGGGGACAGGTGACTGAATACAAAGGGATCATACTCAGGTATTTATGGAATACACCAAGCTTGGCCGGAGAAAAAGTTGTTGGAATAATATGTTTTGGTGGGATAAGAATGGAAAAGAATGCGAACGAGAGAATGACGATTTGGAGGAAACGAATCTGCGCATTGGTTTGGTTGGTGACAGAAAACGAAGTGGTGGTGTTGGTAGGTACTACAGCTCCCGGAGTGAATGAGAACAGTCTCTCTTGTGGAAATGTGTTTGGGAAGTGGCTTTCTATTGAAAATATATGGTCGCCCCAGACGAATTTCCTTGAGTATACTTAGGAACGCGAAAACAGTTAGGTAAAGAAATTGTTAGATTATGTGGTGGCAGAGTAGATTAAAAAGCCGGTTGATGGTTGTACTGGTAGAAGAGTAACCTGGGGATTGGGGGGAGAGTTCGAAAACCTACATTAAACAGCAAACAATAAGTGAACTTAATTTGTACGCACTTTTTTGTATTGTATCAGATGATCATAAAACTTATTTATTTATTTATTTAATTTTTTTTGAGGCAGAAGGAAAAAAGAAAACTCTTGTTCCCGGAGAGAAAAAAGCTGTCAGTGACGCGCAAATAAAAATGAACAAACAGAAAGGTTTCGCAATAACAATATTCCAGCTGCCTCAGATTGAAACTCATTATCCAGACGTTAGTATTCTTATCACTGTTCATTGTCAAGGATATCTCTTTCTTGAGAAATCACGCGTGGGCGAACATTCTAAATGTGTTACTGCAAAGAACATTCTCTCTCTCTCTCTCTCTCTCTCTCTATATCTCTTCTTCTCTCTCTCTCGCTCTCTCTCTCTCTCTCTCTCTCCACCATTCGTCCGAAGATCTGCAGCCTTTCATGCATGTCAAATATATCGCAAAACGATTGGCGGGGATCTCGGGAGACGAGTTAGTTTCTTGCGGTGATATCTTTCAATTTTTCTGGAGAAATAACTTGAGCGTAAGGTCAAGGGGAGAGTTCCTTCATCTAAATTCTGCACGGGCTATTTCTTCGTTTTCCAAAGCTGTGGCGGTCACTGGACGAGATAAAAGTTTGTTTCATGGAATGGTAAAAAGGGAGCATGAATCAGTTACTTCTGCAAAGGGAGGAAGGAGTAAGGAAGAAAGGAAAAACAAAAATATCACGGCTCAATAAATAACACCAGAGAAGAATGTACTCCTATTATTATTATTTAAACTGGACAAATTACAATTATATTAATATTCAACATGGGGAACATTCACATAGAATTGGTCAAATGGCCATTGTCCTACAAACCAAGATTTCATGGAACAAAACGTCATGTAACAATCACCATCGATGTTACTAACAGGAAGGCTATTAATCAATTATAAACTATAGGGAATGAAATCCCTCAGGTACTGGTCAAGGTGACACCAAGCACCCCAAAGTGAATTGAAACAGCTTGGTCTAATCTAGTGAATTGGACTCCACAAGGTTAGCAAACTCTCATAATTGATGACAAACTCCGCATACTCTAAATGAAAAGACACTTGGCTAAGTGAATGGCATTTCTTATTTAAAAAAAAATAGCCCTTTCCAAAGCGAGAGGTATGATGTAGTAACTGAAAAGGAACACTTGCAGGATTGGGCAACCAAAAATAAAGCTAGCAAACTCAGACGTTAGATGTAACTACTGCTAACATCATCTGTTGGAATCAACTCCAAAACAATACTAGAGATTTGAGTGAGGTACTTTTTCCGCTGGAAATGGAAGGCTGGCATTATTCCAGACTTAACCTAGCTTCTTACAGCTTAAATTCTCAAGTTAACAAAAAATGCCTTAGGGATAAAAACTTAGTATGGAGTTATCGTTACTGGGATTATGGTAGACGCAAGATATTTATTTGTTAAAATAGGCCAAAGATTTTGTGATATATTATATCACATGCACAATTTCCTACTTCACATTTCTCATGCTACCAAGCTGCAGCAGCAGATAACAGAAGGCTCATGTATTCATAGAATGAGAGGATATATCACAAAACTTACTTAAAAAACCAAAGTTTTACATTAAAGACATCAAGTAATACTTGGACCCATGGCAATGCTGTTCAAGAAGATTTGTCAAAAGATTGTGAATAGCTAAATTGTATCAAAATGTTAGTTAGGGGACTATTTTCAAGTTAATTCTATCAGAAATATTTAAAGCACAAGTGCTAGGAAACACAATATACGTGTTAAAGGAAAAAACATTATAATACTCCTTTTAACAACATACTGCAAACGCTTTAGTGCCACTTCTAGTAATTAAAAGGGCAGGCAGGTCAATATACATACTTTGTCTCGATAACAAATATTCTATAAATGTTACAAAACATACCCTATTCAGAAGAAATAGAAAAAAGCTAAATTGCACTGGCATTCAGCCTTAGCCTCGTGATTAAAAGACCAGAAAAGACTACAATTTCCCATTTATATTGGCAACTCTTTGAAAAAATTGACAACAATGCTCAAGGTCTGAAACAATAAAGGTAATAGGTAAGTTCACTACAAACCTATTGTATCAAATGAAAGTATGAAGTAATACGTATAAGGAAAAAGGAAATAAAAAAAAATAGAAAAGTAAAAGGCAACACGTACAGGAAAAGGAAAGGAAACAAAAGGAAGAGAATTGTTTTAGATAGGGCAAAGAAGACAAAGGAAAGTATTCCTTTCAGATGGAAAAAAAAAAAAACGGTCAACCAAAACCATTTGATGGTTTCGGATGTTTTTCGACGGCGCGTTCGTCTGTGCATTTCCGCAGGGCACCGAGATGAGAACTCTGTCTCTTTAATTCATCTTTTAAAAATGTACTTATTTCCTTATGGGCCTTTTCAGCTCATCTTCTTGATCGTAAGGAAACCAAAGGGCCTCTGGATAATGAGCAGAAGTTGATAGTAACTATACTGAAATACGAATTGAAACAAAAATGTTGTCCGGAACATAAAAGAAAAAAAAATTCCTGGAAGAGAGATTAAGATGCATAGACATATAACTGGTTCACTTAAGGTAGATTCTTGGATGAGCCTTATGCTTACGAGACGTTTGTTTGGCGGCCGCTGATTGGCTGGCACCGGGAGGTTAGGAGCTCCCGGCCAGTCAGCGGCCGCCAAACAAACGTCTCGTAGGCATAGGGCTCACCCAAGAATCTACCTTAAGCGAACCAGTTATAGTGAACCAGCATTTCAAATCTCTCTCACACGGTTCTACAATTACAGAGCTCGAGTTGCTGACGCCTTGGTGATGCACGAGCTTCTGCAATACGATCAGGTGTCATGTTTTCCTTAAATGAACCCTCGCTCTCTTGCAGCTCTGCAGCTCTTGCTTAAGAATAAAAATGGAACTTGGAAACTCAACATTCTTAACTAAGTATAACTGAAAGCCTTTTCTTGAAATGTTTGTTAAAATCAGATTGCCAACTATTATACACAAGGTAATACTAAACACTATTTCATTGATGCACAGGCGACCTCGTCTGTTAACCTTAATCGTATAAAGAATAGTCTCATGGGAAACGTTTCCCTCTGTCGTCCATTCAGAGAGAGAGAGAGAGAGAATGTGGCACGTTTTTCTGAAACGACTGATGTTATTTGTACCTAACTTTGACTTTCCATTAGACCCAACCAACAGTCGTAGATCAAACACCCGTAAATATTAGGGATTCTATGAACGACACTTAACAAAGCTACATTGTGCTTATAAGATCTGATTATTCCAGATATATTCCGAATGTAACATACTCAAACCATACAGGTTCGTATGATATTCAAGTCTGGATACAGAATTATTGTAGATTAAAGATTTTTTTTTTTTTTAGAAGTTAGTAAAATATACACATCCCATATATATTACTTAGGAATATGCATAGATCTAAAATTGTCCATTAGCCAACATACCAAAAAGCTAAATGTATGTATTTATATAAAATGAAAATCTTTACCATAACAGGAATCTACTACTTCGATAACTAAACCTATGTCTACGCAATAATAATTAAGAGTGTTTGAATTTGGGAGAGTTCCACGTTGGCCGAGTGCGTTTCGCACTCGGCTACCATTCCGGTTGTCCGAAGTTCGATTCTCGGCTCGGCCAACGCGGAACCAGAGGAATTTATTTCTGGTGATAGAAATTCATTTCTCGATACAATGTGGTTCGGCATCCCACAATAAGCTGTAGGTAACTAATTGGTTCCTAGTCAGGTAAAAATATATCTAATCCTTCGAGCCAGCCCTAGGAGAGCTGTGAATCAGCTCAGTGGTCAGGTAAAACTAAGATATGCTTAACTTTGAATTTGGGAGATAGTTTCCGTCAAATTGGACATTTAGCAGACGCGTCCATCCACCTCAACTCCAACAACTTTTTGTCGTCGTTCAGAGCGGAAAGAAATCGTCGTTTCATAACCGTCCTGCCATTGGTCACAGACACACCCATGAACCCGCACAGAATATATTTACGATCTGGCCTTTATAATGGCTCGTCCTTTTGCCTGCACTGTTGGAAGGTCAAGAGGACTTCGGGATTTTTTCTTATATGACGATCAAAAGCGTTTGTTTAATATAAAAGCTAAAACACAACGTGCAATTTTTCAGCTGAAGGATAGCAAAAGTTTGCCATTTTAACATTTGTCATATTCAGGAGAAGTATTTCTGGGTTAAACGTCTATTTCATATTTTGCAAACATTCTGGTTTCCAATTGTTTGAGGGGAAATTCGCTAGTTACTAGATTTATTTACTAAACAGGAACCATATAATTACTTGAATATACACATATGCAACTCCACATACAAACAGTTGTACACATATCTACTCATAAAGTCTGCATTCCCAATATCATGGGATGTTTCTCACTATTAAGCTTTCATCCGAATTTAATTATGAACTGAAGGCACTCTTCCACTTCACTAGGGTTTGATATATATAATATATATATATATATAGATATATATATTATATATATATATATATAAGCCATAGCGAAACTAATCTATTCCACAGCTTTTTATGATAATAAGATACAACGACTTAACAAATTACTCTACTTCTAATCTCTTTACTGAAAACCAAGCAAAACCCCAAACAACTTCTGAATTCTTTTAAAGACAAATAAATTTACAATTCAAGTGTGTCATGAAAACTTAGGAAAGCTTCCTTCGTTTCCTTCACCCACATACGTACATTATGTATGTACATTACGCTCTGACAAGGCCAAAAGCGAAGAGCCCTGTGAGACTTCCACAAATGAATACTGTACAGTATATTGAAACTACTTCAAGTGTTAAGAAAACGGTTTGTATGAAAGACTGTTCAATTAGCACTGTAGTAAGGAAATCGATCATTGGACAAACTGCGATGCATCGTAACACCGCCATGTACCCCAGCCATCCCAGCAGTAAGAGTTACTGACATTAAAGGTGGGTCACAGCGATGCTGCTGATGTGTCCCTTTGGGCACATTAACAACCATCAGGGAAGTGACGTTCCCTCGTAATACCTGGGAGCGATTAGCTTTAGCGGTGGTTATAAAGAGACCGCCTTACTTTATCCTGTAAGATTATTGGTACTACTTTGAGTATTTGCATTAATCTTGATTCATCAAGCAGTGAAATTTAAGAAAAAATGCAGCTGAAGCAACAAAAAATGCCAAAGAGTTCTTGTTTTTATTTGAGAATCATGTATTAGAAGTGTCAGAAGGTTCTCTACCATGCGAAAGAGTTAGGGGGTAAACATTGCATTATAAGTTAAAAGTAAACGCTCTTTTGATAATTGGCTTAGCAGTTCATCACTAGTGTCCGTTGCATAAGAAAAAAGAATTAATATTTCACTGACGTAGACGTAGACAAGTAACAATTCCTTACGTTTTTTAAGTAAAAATGTCCAAATTCCTTCGGGAGAACCAGTGGTCAAACTTTCCACCTGCGGAGAAAAGAAAACATCCAGACGATGGTGTCCATAACAAGAGTAGCAGCAAGAGTTGCCAGACACCACTTGAGGGAAAACGATGAAGAAGAAAACCGGAGGAAATAAAACGATGGAAGTTTTGTTGCGCTTCAAGTTGGACTCTAAGCTATTTTCGTGGATAATTTTCTGCGTTTTCCACTTCAGTCTTTTTTAGGTGTGATTTTATCCTTGAATGAAGCGTATTTTTATGCGCCTTTACCACCATTCCCTATTAAGTAGGATATTAAGAGGCCTGCTTTTTCTGCCATTAGATTCTGCGAACTCTTCTAATGTAATTCGTGGTGCGTTGTGGCCTTCAGTGACTTTTCAAGTTTACGAGTTACTTTCTAACCTTAGCGATTTGTTTCGATAATATTCTGCAGAAATACTTTCTTTAAGTTGCTGAAACAATTTCAACCTGCTTACTAACAACGTCTTCTTGAATATAATTTCAACCTGCTTACTACCACCGTCTGCTTAAATATAATCTTAACCTGCTAACTAACATCTGCTGAAATATAACTTTACCTTGCCTACTAACAACAGCTGTTGAAACATAATTTTAATTTGCTTACTATCAACATCTGCTGAAATATAATTTTAACCTGCTTACTAACAACGTCTGCTTAAATATAATTTTAACCTGCTTACTAAAAATATCTGCTGAAATATAATTTCAATCTGCTAACTGGTAACTTCTGCTGAAATATTTTAACCTGCTTACTGAAAACACCTGTTGAACTATCAACTTCTGATGAAATATAATTTTAACCTGCTTACTAACAGCATCTGCTGAAATACAATTTTAACCTGCTTACAACATGTGCTGAAATATAGTTTTAACCTGGTTACTAACATCTGATAACATTTATTTTCAAGTTGCTTACTTAAAACATCTAATTGTGGAATATACTTTTCGTTTACTCAAGGACAAAAATTAACTCCTTTCAAAGGCGGCTGGATCATAGGTCTTTTGCCACGACAATAGATAATTAAGAAAAATATAAAAGGTACTGTTGTTTTGTTGGAAGTTGAATTTGTGTTAAGTTTGTTAAAAAGTAACAAAATATTCATAATTGTTTGCATTTACTACTTCCGTTTTCACCTTTATCCATATCTCATATTTAGCAAGGTTAGTCTTTCGCTTCTCTGATAACTAAGCCCAAATTTTATTAATGACCGTATCTTTTTTTTCATTAAAGACAGAAAGATTATGGTATTAACAAAATAATATTACCCATCTAAAATTTCTCTTCCGGGCACCACTTTTTTGTCTTTGATACCAAAAGATTTTACAGCTCAGCCAAAACATTCTGACCTCGAACACGAGAGCAGAAAAGAGCAAATTTTGACAAGCCTCTGGGCAAACCAAGCAACTGGATTCAGCCTGAAATTCCCCTGCAATATGCAATGACGGCAACATGTCTTTGCCTTCGAGCAGCCATTATTCATGGCACGGCCGAGCAAATATTGTTACCTTTTATAGAAAGAGAGGGCAGTGAGAGCTGCTGTGTTGTCCTACGGAGCCCCTTCCTACCTTTACAGGAAAAGGTTTCAACGAGGTGCGCATATCATTATGATAATGATAATAACAGTAATAAAGATACGTAGGAAGGCCAAGTTTAAACTAAAAACAATAATATGTATGAATGCCGAATTGTACAACTACTACTACAAATACAATTCGGAAAGAGTACCACAAGCATACAGACTTCACAGGAAGAAACTACCTCCTCAATGGACTCTAATCTCCTCAATGGACTCTAATCTGTTTCTCAGTTTTTCTTCCCATGGCTTTGCATATTTTAAAAAGCAAAGCTATCCATCCCTGACTGTCACACAGGAGGCATTCCTACTACCTCCAATCTACCCCAATCACATGCAAATACATTTCCATTCAAAGTCACCACCAACCTGGGCCACAGAGCCACGTCCTCAGAATATCCTTGGCTACAAGCTTATCAGAGCATCGTCGAAGATACACCAAATGACCCTCGACCATTGTAGGATACTACCAGGCTGGAGGGACACAGGTGCTGGCCGAATGGTCTGTCTCTAAGTGGCCAAGGTTTGGCAGTGACAGCTCTGGCATCACCGCTAATGTCCTGAGTCTGAGGAACATTTAATGGGACTTTCAAAATCTCAGAAAGTTAATTTTTTTCCTGTCCTTTCCGGTCCCTTACAACTCTGACGACCGAAATATTGCAATTAAACGGTAACCCTAACTACATTTATTTACTTATGTAAGTTGTCGTGAGTGCAATAATTGCAATATTTCGGTCGTCAGAGTTGTAAGGGACCGGAAAGGACAGGAAAAAATTAACTTTCTGAGATTTTGAAAGTCCCATTAAATGTTCCTCAGACTCAGGACATTAGCAGTGATGCCAGAGCTGTCACTGCCAAACCTTGGCAGTGACAGCTGTCTCTTTATAACCACCGTTAAAGCTAATCTCTCCCAGGTATTACGAGGGAACATCACTTCCCTGATGGTTGTTAATATGCCCAAAGGGACACATCAGCAGCATCGCTGTGACCCACCTTTAATGTCAGTAACTCTTACTGCTGTTATGGCTGAGGTACTTGGCGGTGTTACGATGCATCGCAGTTTGGATCGATTTCCTTACTACAGTGTTAATTGAACAATCTTTCATACAAACCGTTTTCTTAACATTTGAAGTAGTTTCAATATACTGTACAGTATTCATTTTTCGGAAGTCTCACAGGGCTCTTCGCTTTCGGCCTTGTCAGAGCGTAATGTACATACATAATGTATGTGGGTGAAGGAAGCGAAGGAAACTTTCCTAAGTTTTCATGACACCTTGAATTGTAAGTTTATTTGTCTTTTAAAGAATTCAGAAGTTGTTTGGGGTTTTGCTTGGTTTTCAGTAAAGAGATTAAAAGTAGAGTAATTTGTTAAGTCGTTGTATCTTATTATCTTAAAAAGCTGTGGAATACATTAGTTTCGCTATGGGTTATCTATATATATATATATATATATATATATATATATATATATATATATATAGTATATATATATATATATATATATATATATATATATATATATATATGTGTATATATATATATATATATATATATATTATATATATATATATATATATATATATATATTATATATATATCAAACCCTAGTGAAGTGGAAGAGTGTCTTCAGTTCATAATTAAATTCGGATGAAAGTTTCATAGTGAGAAACATTTCCCATGATATGGGGGAATGCAGACTTTATGAGTAGATATGTGTACAACTGTTTGTATGTGGACTTGCATATGTGTATATTCAAGTAATTATATGGTTCCTGTTTAGTAAATAAATCTAGTAACTAGCGAATTTCCCCTCAAACAATTGGAAACCAGAATGTTTGCAAAATATGAAATAGACGTTTAATCCAGAAATACTTCTCCTGAATATGACAAACGTTAAAATGGCCAACTTTTGCTATCCTTCAGCTGAAAAATTGCACGTTGTGTTTTAGCTTTTATATTAAACAAACGCTTTTGATCGTCATATAAGAAAAAATCCCGAAGTCCTCTTGACCTTCCAACAGTGCAGGCAAAAGGACGAGCCATTATAAAGGCCAAATCGTAAATATATTCTGTGCGGGTTCATGGGTGTGTCTGTGACCAATGGCAGGACGGTTATGAAACGACGATTTCTTTCCGCTCTGACCGACGACAAAAAGTTGTTGGAATTGAGGTGGATGGACGCGTCTGATAAATGTCCAATTTGACGGAAACTATCTCCCAAATTCAAAGTTAAGCATATCTTAGTTTTACCTGACCACTGAGCTGATTAACAGCTCTCCTAGGGCTGGCCCGAAGGATTAGGTATATTTCTACGTGACTAGGAACCAATTAGTTACCTACAGCTTATTGTGGGATCCGAACCACATTGTATCGAGAAATGAATTTCTATCACCAAAAATAAAATCCTCTCGTTCCGCGTTGGCCGAGCCGAGAATCGAACTTCGGACAACCGGAATGGTAGCCGAGCGCGAAACGCACTCGGCCAACGTGGAACTCTCCCATATCCAAACACTCTCAATTATTATTGCGTAGACATAGGTTTAGTTATCGAAGTAGTAGATTCCTGTTATGGTAAAGATTTTCATTTTATATAAATACATACATTTAGCTTTTTGGTATGTTGGCTAATGGACAATTTTAGATCTATGCATATTCCTAAGTAATATATATGGGATGTGTATATTTTACTAACTTCTATAAAAAAAAATCTTTAATCTACAATAGTTCTGTATCCAGACTTGAATATCATACGAACCTGTATGGTTTGAGTATGTTACATTCGGAATATATCTGGAATAATCAGATCTTATAAGCACAATGTAGCTTTGTTAAGTGTCGTTCATAGAATCCCTAATATTTACGGGTGTTTGATCCACGACTGTTAGTTGGGTCTAATGGAAAGTCAAAGTTACGTACAAATAACATCAGTCGTTTCAGAAAAACGTGCCACATTCTCTCTCTCTCTCTCTCTCTCTCTCTCTCTCTCTCTCTCTCTCTGAATGGACGACGGAGGGAAACGTTTCCCATGAGACTATTCTTTATACGATTAAGGTTAACAGACGAGGTCGCCTGTGCATCAATGAAATAGTGTTTAGTATTACCTTGTGTATAATAGTTGGCAATCTGATTTTACAAACATTTCAAGAAAAGGCTTTCAGTTGTACTTAGTTAAGAATGTTGAGTTTCCAAGTTCCATTTTTATTCTTAAGCAAGAGCTGCAAGAGAGCGAGGGTTCAATTAAGGAAAACATGACACCTGATCGTATTGCAGAAGCTCGTGCATCACCAAGGCGTCAGCAACTCGAGCTCTGTAATTGTAGAACCGTGTGAGAGAGATTTGAAATGCTGGTTCACTATAACTGGTTCACTTAAGGTAGATTCTTGGGTGAGCCCTATGCCTACGAGACGTTTGTTTGGCGGCCGCTGACTGGCCGGGAGCTCCCAACCTCCCGGTGCCAGCCAATCAGCGGCCGCCAAACAAACGTCTCGTAAGCATAGGGCTCATCCAAGAATCTACCTTAAGTGAACCAGTTATATATCTATGCATCTTAATCTCTCTTCCCGGATTTTTTTTTTTTTTTTTTTTTTTATGTTCCGGACAACTTTTTTGTTTCAATTCGTATTTCAGTTTAGTTACTATCAACTTCAGCTCATTACCTTTTCATCTCCTTATGTTATACAGAGGCCCTTTGATTTCCTTATGATCAAGAAGATGAGCTGAAAAGGCCCATAAGGAAATAAGTACATTTTTAAAAGGATGAATTAAAGAGACAGTGTTCTCATCTCGGTGCCCTGCGGAAATGCACACAAACGAACGCGCCATCGAAAAAACATCCGAAACCATCAAATGGTTTTGGTTGACGGTTTTTTGTTTTTTTTTTTTTATATGAAAGGATACTTTCCTTTGTTTTCTTTGCCCTATCTAAAACAATTCTCTTCCTTTTGTTTCCTTTCCTTTTCCTGTACGTGTTGCCTTTTACTTTACTATTTTTTTTTATTTCCTTTTTCCTTATACGTATTACTTCATACTTTTATTTGATACAATAGGTTTGCAGTGAACTTACCCATTACATTTATTGTTTCAGACCTTGAGCATTGTTGTCAATTTTTTCAAAGAGTTGTCAATATAAATGGGAAATTGTAGTCTTTTCTGGTCTTTTAATCACGAGGCTGAGGCTGAATGCCAGTGCAATTTAGCTTTTTTTTTTTTTCTTCTGAATAGGGTATGTTTTGTAACATTTATAGAATATTTGTTATCGAGACAAAGTATGTATATTGACCTGCCTGCCCTTCTAATTACTAGAAGTGGCACTAAAGCGTTTGCAGTATGTTGTTAAAAGGAGTATTATAATGTTTTTTCCTTTAACACGTATATTGTGTTTCCTAGCATTTGTGCTTTACATATTTCTGATAGAATTAACTTGAAAATAGTCCCCTAACTAACATTTTGATACAATTTAGCTATTCACAATCTTTTGACAAATCTTCTTGAACAGCATTGCCATGGGTCCAAGTATTACTTGATGTCTTTAATGTAAAACTTTGGTTTTTGAAGTAAGTTTTGTGATAGATCCTCTCATTCTATGAATACATGAGCCTTCTGTTATCTGCTGCTGCAGCTTGGTAGCATGAGAAATGTGAAGTAGGAAATTGTGCATGTGATATAATATATCACAAAATCTTTGGCCTATTTTAACAAATAAATATCTTGCGTCTGCCATAATCCCAGTAACGATAACTCCATACCAAGTTGCCTATTAGAGTTTTTATCCCTAAGGCATTTTTTGTTAACTTGAGAATTTAAGCTGTAAGAAGCTAGGTTAAGTCTGGAATAATGCCAGCCTTCCATTTCCAGCGGAAAAAGTACCTCACTCAAATCTCTAGTATTGTTTTGGAGTTGATTCCAACAGATGATGTTTGCTAGGTTTATTTTTGGTTGCCCAATCCTGCAAGTGTTCCTTTTCAGTTACTACATCATACTTCTCGCTTTGGAAAGGGCTATTTTTTTTTAAATAAGAAATGCCATTCACTTAGCCAAGTGTCTTTTCATTTAGAGTATGCGGAGTTTGTCATCAATTATGAGAGTTTGCTAACCTTATGGAGTCCAATTCACTAGATTAGACCAAGCTGTTTCAATTCACTTTGGGGTGCTTGGTGTCACCTGACCAGTACCTGAGGGATTTCATTCCCTATAGTTTATAATTGGTTAATAGCCTTCCTGTTAGTAATATCGATGCTGATTGTTACATGACGTTTTGTTCTATGAGATCTTGATTTGTAGGACAATGACCATTTGGCCAATTCTATGTGAATGTTGCCCATGTTGAATAATAATATTAAGTGTAATTTGTCCAGTTTAAATAATAATAATAGGAGTACATTCTTCTCTGGTGTTATTTATTGAGCCGTGATATTTTTGTTTTTCCTTTCTTCCTTACTCCTTCCTCCCTTTGCAGAAGTAAGTGATTCATGCTCCCTTTTTACCATTCCATGAAACAAACTTTTATCTCGTCCAGTGACCGCCACAGCTTTGGAAAACGAAGAAATAGCCCGTGCAGAATTTAGATGAAGGAACTCTCCCCTTGACCTTACGCTCAAGTTATTTCTCCAGAAAAATTGAAAGATATCACCGCAAGAAACTAACTCGTCTCCCGAGATCCCCGCCAATCGTTTTGCGATATATTTGACATGCATGAAAGGCTGCAGATCTTCGGACGAATGGTGGAGAGAGAGAGAGAGAGAGAGAGAGAGAGAGAGAGAGAGAGAGAGAGAATGTTCTTTGCAGTAACACATTTAGAATGTTCGCCCACGCGTGATTTCTCAAGAAAGAGATATCCTTGACAATGAACAGTGGTAAGAATGATAACGTCTGGATAATGAGTTTCAATCTGAGGAAGCTGGAATATTGTTATTGCGAAACCTTTCTGTTTGTTCATTTTTATTTGCGCGTCACTGACAGCTTTTTTCTCTCCGGGAACAAGAGTTTTCTTTTTTCCTTCTGCCTCAAAAAAAATTAAATAAATAAATAAATAAGTTTTATGATCATCTGATACAATACAAAAAAGTGCGTACAAATTAAGTTCACTTATTGTTTGCTGTTTAATGTAGGTTTTCGAACTCTCCCCCCATCCCCAGGTTACTCTTCTACCAGTACAACCATCAACCGGCTTTTTAATCTACTCTGTCACCACATAATCTAACAATTTCTTTACCTAACTGTTTTCGCTTTCCTAAGGAAATTCGTCTGTGGCGACCATATATTTTCAATAGAAAGCCACTTCCCAAACACATTTCCACAAGAGAGACTGTTCTCATTCACTCCGGGAGCTGTAGTACCTACCAACACCACCACTTCGTTTTCTGTCACCAACTAAACCAATGCGCAGATTCGTTTCCTCCAAATCGTCATTCTCTCGTTCGCATTCTTTTCCATTCCTATCCCACCAGAACACATTATTCCAACAACTTTTTCTCCGGCCAAGCTTGGTGTATTCCATAAATTCCCGAGTATGATCCCTTTGTATTCAGTCACCTGTCCCCACAGTCATCCTGACACTACAGTTAGTAGTACCCAAACACTTGGAAACGAGCGAAAGAAATCAATAGACCAGCCCAAGCTTTCTATTGGTTACATCGGGTATGACGGGAGAGAAAGTTTTGTCATTAAAAAGGACGAGGGTGAAGGAGAATTTTCAGAGAGGTGAATCTGTAACCATGAGAGAATGATTTATATAGATTTAACGTATTGCATGAAATTTATCTGTTGTTTCGTGTATAATCTGAGGTTCCTTGTATTTATGATTTGTCTACAGCAGTATATACACTTTATTTTCCCACTGGCTAATGTGTAAGCGTTTTTTGGCGAAATTATTTATATATATATATGTATATATTATTTTTTAAAGCAGGCTAAAGATATAAACATGGAACATCAACTTTAAAATCATCACCTCCTCTCTTGATATTTCTTTCCTTTCAACAGTTCGAAAACCTCCTCTGCTGGAGACCTCAAAGGCAGAACGAACGCTCTAAATCAGCCATGTAAAGAACCTCCTCTTCCCAGCATTCGTCAAGAGCTAAGCACATTTTAAATATGCACTCCCAGTATATTGCGAAAGGCTGTCAGGGACAGTCGGGGACAGAGAGGGAGGGGTAGGGGGAGGAGGGGAGGTGGGAGGGGGAACTGAGGGGAGAGTCCTCAGGGACGAAAGAAAGCTCTTGGTTGTCGGGAGAACTTTCAATTCTTGTCAAAATAACATCAGCATATTTTGAGTGTGGGATGTCATCCATATGCATTTCCCCTTCTGCTTCCTGGCTCGTTTGCCAAACGACGCTGGAAATAGTAGTAGTAGCAGCAGCAGCAGCTGGTAGGGATGAGAAAAGTAGGACAATAGTAGCAGCAGCATTTGGAAAACGATAGTAAAAACAGTAGTTGTAACTTGGAAACAAGAAGAAAGGTATTGCCAGTGACTGCGAACGACAGTTGAAAAATATATACAAAAAAAAAAAGTAATTGAAAAGCAAGAGAAAAGTTAGTAAACGTAAGTGGAATCAGGGTTTAAAAATAGTAACAGCACCTGAATGGGAAAAAGAAAGTAGTGTTAATTAGTAGGATGGGAGCCCAAAAATAAGAGAGTTCCTGGAAGTCAGGTTAAAAAGGGAGTTGCCGTAACTTGGCAATATGAGTAGCAGTATTTTTGTTTATGTAGGAAACGAAATGAAAATTAGTAGCGGTATCTAGGAACCGAAAGAGGATAATGATAGGCTAAATGCTAAAATGGAAAGTTGTAAATAGTGGCTATAAGGCAACGAACATAAATAGTAGTTCCTGGGAATAATATTAAAGCGGATTCCCGTAACTGGGAAATGTGAGTAACTATTATTGTATACAGGAACCGGACAAAGATAAGAATATGTAAAAATGGACAGTTGTAAATAGCGGCGACAAGGTACAGAGCGTAATTATTAGCATCAGAGATGACTTCAAATCACACTCGACTGAAACCTGTGTTGGAGAGGAACGTTTAAACTTTATCATTTTATGCAATTAAGACTGAAGGTGTGACAAATGGCGAAGCAAACAAATATTGAAAGTCGAGCAAAATTCACAACGTACCCGAGTGATCTTCATTACCAGGACTTCGGGTGATGAATAATAAGCAGTCATTTAACGAAGCTCGCCAAAGAACTTCTTAACGAACGGCGAATTGCCGCGGAAATCCTTTCTGTTCCTCGCCCTCAGAATGACGCTGCTTTGTATTCTCACAATTTTCTGGAAACTTCCAAACGCGTCGCGGAAACTTTTTCAGCGAGCTTCGGGGAAAAGAAAAATGGATCAAACTGAGGAAGGTTTTTGTAAATTGTAAATGATGATTGTAGTCAATAGCATTATTTCGAATGAGCTGCTAAATGATTGAATTACTAGAGAAATATAACGTGTCTTTTTATAAAATTTTAAATCATCATGGATTTGTTAAATGTATTTTTCTCAGAAACGAGTGAATGTATTTGGTCGCCAGTTATTGTTGATATAATTAACATATTAAATATTAATTACTAATTATATACCAATTACGTATAAACTGATAGAAAATAATTCTAAATAATTACTCTTGAGCTGTTAACTAACTAGGAATACATTTGTAAAATATGGAATGAATGTACAAAATCAATTATTTTTGTAGGAAGTTACTATGCATTTCAGGGACGGCGAGTCATCGTTTTTCTCAAATATCGTTCAAACTGATAATATTATCGAGATGGTACTTTAACACAGTGTACAACACACCTCGCCCTAATTTTTGGTAATATACTGCACTGACAAATGGTGTTAGTTACGGCGTCTCCTCTTGACTTACAAGGTGTTGCCAAGCATTGCCAACCAATGCTTTCGAACACGTCCTTTAACCCCCTCCCGTTCCTCCCTCCCTCCCTCCCTCCCTCCCTATTCCCCTCCTCATCCCTCCCTCAACAAACATCGCTGGCCTTCCCGACTCCTCCCCCCCCCCCCTTCCCTGCCTATTATGTTAAGTAAACTTGAATGTAATAAAAATGTTGGTTTCGTAGAATCTGTGTTCATTTAATTATTGTTATTGTATTTTCTTAAATTATATAAATGGGAGTAGGGTAAAGAGTGTATGACTGTCACCCTGTTAGCCAACGTCTCCTCACTTCCTCTAAATCCCCCAGGTAGGAGGAGGAGCTTTGTAGTAGTAGTAGTAGTAGTGGGTGGGATATGCCTTTGAAACGGCTCTACTTCCTTTATACTCAGCAGGTGAATTGCCGTAAAGAAGAAAACTTAGAAAATGGGTATAATTTGGGGGAAACTACTATCATAATATCATTGTATATGTGTGTTTCTCTATTCATATCACACTGCAATTTAGATTCTACTAATCTAACGCAGTAATTACGGCAATTGGATCTTATAATCTAACGCCAGTAATATCAATTTAGATTTACAAATTTCTAAACCGCCAGTTAATACTCAATTTCGATGTCTAACTAATCTAACGCCCCAGTAATACTCAATTTAGATTCTACTAATCTAAACTCGAGTTAATACCAATTTAGATTTACTAATCTAACGCCAGTAATAACTCAAGTTAGATTCTACTAATCTAACGCCCGTAATACTCAATTTTAGATTCTACTAATTCTAAACGCCAGAAAACTCAATTAGATTATACTAAATCTAACGCCAGTAAATACTCATGTAATTCTTGTACCGTACTGAGTTTAGTAAATGAGTTGACTTTCATGCCTCTTGAATTATGTTACTTATCATTAATATAAGTGTTACCTATTACCCTATTTTCAGGAAGTTAACATAAATTTTTTTTTTTTTTTGTTATAAAAAGTTTTAAGTTTTCCAGTTTTCGCCTCATCCATAATCAGTTAAAAATCAATTGTCGTATGTCTTTTATAGGTTAGTATTTATTTTTGCAGCATCTGCAAATTATCATAATTGAGGAGTCGCTCGATTTTTGCTCCTTGACGGCAACAGGCCAAAACTACTAGTGATATATGTTTATCAAAAGATTTCATCACTTACATAATATGAATATACTTGTAGCTAATTATTTTGAATGAGTATATAAAAATGAAAATGAATATGTTGTTTGATGTAAACACTTTCCCAAGTGATATTTTGTTTCATTTCTATATATACATACATACATACACACACATATATATATATATATATATATATATGTTTATATATATATATATATATATATATATATATATAAGTAAACTTGAATGTAATAAAAATATATATATGTATGTATATTATACTTCAAGAATGAAATATAAAGTAATAGATAATATGATAGATAAATAGATACATTGCTAAATTGATTGACAAATATGCGTGTGCTTCATGCGTGAGTGTGCATTATGAAAATCGATTTACCTATTGAGACTAATCCTTAAGCTATTGTCAGCTTTCTCCATTTTGTGTATGGTTAGGAGTCGTATTGCAAACGCATTTCTGCAACGACGCGGACAAAGTAACATGGCGGCCATGACAGCGATGAAAAATCAGTCTTCATCAATTACGCAATGGTTACTTACATTGCGAAGGATTGCTGCAGCCGACAGACAACCCCTTAGCATTACGGTAATTACCGGGGACGCCAAGGATGCGATAAACAGATACGTTGGAGAAAATTAACCATTATTATGGTTATTACGTAAAAATTCGCTATTCTTTTCTTCAGGAACTCTCCAATGATCTGCTGGTAATGAAAAATATCATGGAAAACAGTAGTTCATTCCATATTGTAAATTTCAGAGAGGTATTGAGGGAGAAATGAGGAAAACAGCGGTAAAGAAAGTGAGAGAAAGGGGAGGAGGGAAGGGATGGGGATCGCGGAGTTCGATTCTGTAATAGAGTCCCACAGACTCATGCGACTTTGCCTTTTAAGAGTCAAGATTAAACGCCTTATCCAACACCATTTGACAATGCACTCTATTACTAAAAATTAGGGCGAGGTGTGTTGTACACTGCGTTAAAGTACCATTTCGATCAAATGATTAGTTTGAAAGATATTTGCGAAAAACGATGACTCGCCGTCCCCGAAATGCATGGTAGTGAGAAATTCATTCATTTTCAGCATAGAAGGAAATGTAAACTGCATTAGTGTATAATTTATGCAAGTTTGAAATGGGTGATAGAAATAGCAAAAGGTGAGAAAGAAGCATTACGAGGATATGAGCAACAAAGGACGGAGACTCGGCGGAAATCTCAGACCAGAGAAGAAATGACATAGAAATCAGTAGATAAAGCATCAGTGGCCATCAAAACAAAAGGTGCATAATGGACAGAAAGGAAAGGAAATCGTAAAAATGTGAGATTAGAAAAACTAAGTGGAAGAACAATTTCGTTTAGGCAGGAAGAGAGACTATAACTGGTTCACTTAAGGTAGATTCTTGGATGAGCCCTATGCCTACGAGACGTTAGTTTGGCGGCCGCTGATTGGCTGGGAGCTGCCTACTTCCCGGTACCAGCCAATCAGCGGCCACCAAACAAACGCCTCGTAAGAATAAGGCTCATCCGAGAATCTACCTTAAGTGAATCAGTTATAGTAGCTAATGAAGGAAGTATTCAATGTAACTAAGCGCCCCGTTTGGGGTAGTGCCGTCAGTGCACCTCATCTGGTGCACTGTAGACATTACTTGAGGTTCTTTGCAGCGTTTTTTCGGCCACTTGCTGCGACCCTTTTCGTTCCCTTTATTGTACCTCCAATCATATTCCCTTTCTTCCATCTTAACTTCCCACCCTCTCCTAACAATTGTACCATAGTGCAACTGCGAGGTTTTCCTCCTGTTACAACTGTAAGACCTTTTTACTCTCGAATTCCCTTTCTAGCGCTTGGGCTTTGCCCTAACATTTTATATTCCATTCACATAACTATGCGATTAATTGTAGATTGAAGACAAGAGGAAAGAAACGTGAAAAAGGAATGGCGTCTTCCAGCCCAGTGATGAATACGTTAACTTTCTAGAACTTTCTGTTGACGCCAAACGACGCGAACGGCATTCAGAACACGGCAGTTGTTGAGAAAGTTTTTTTTATATTTTTCACTGTAGTATTGACAAGTTTTATGTATACTGAAATCGTTGTTTAAACAAAAATAAGATATTTTTTTATATTTACATGTTCTATGTATACTGAAATCGTTGTTTAAACAAAAATAAGATATTTTTTTATATTTACATGTTCTATGTATACTGAAATCGTTGTTTAATCAAAAATAAGATACTTTTGAGAATGAATGAAAACATTCACGACAAGTCGAAATTATTGCAAAAAGTTAAATAAATTCATATATCGTATTAACTACTCGCCATTCCTTTCAAAGGAGCTGCATTTTGATGACGCGTATTTCTGTCTGTATTCCCTCAACTAGTGATTTACTGCCAATCGCCATCAAAGGCTGAAATGCCTGAAGTCTTTCCAAGGTTGAAGAGAGAGAGAAAAAGTGAAAGTAGAGGAAAGCAGAAAGAGGAAAAGAAAAGGAAACGTAAGGAGTATACAAAGGAAAGGTTTAGGATCGCGAGGTAGTAGGCTACAAAATAGGACATGAAAGCCAATATAGAGATTAATGTATTCACATGGTAAAGATGACTATATACTGTCATTGGGGAAGGAAAATGAATCTTTCACACTCGTATTAAAGAAAAGAAAAAAATGTTCTCCGTCCCTGTCCTAAAATTGTCAAATCCACATCATCTTGCCCTGATGGTCGCATATCATTCAGAGCTGCCTTCAAGAGCCATGTGCTTGCTAAGCTTTCTCTTTATACTCCCTTCCCTCCAGTACAACGTCTACACGAAGTAATTGCTCATAATCCCTCCCCCTGTGTTTCTATTTTCTCACTTTGTCTTTCTCTCCTTCGTCCTGTCTGCCGTAGAATAATTCACATATACTTCTATATACTATGTTCGTTTTGACCGTCGTTAGAGGCTTTTACATTCTTTGTTATCCTTCTTCGGTTTCTTCTTCTACTTATGGGTGCACTAACCGACGTCAAAGAGATTGTTGTCCCAGAAGGAATTTAGAGAGCTCTTTTCTCTCTCTAGTCGTAAAAAGAGGAGCGCCATTACAGACGTTTATGGCCATCTTACCGCTCTACTGAGGATCAGTCGCCTCGTAGCTTAGTTAATGATGACATCTCATCACCCTGGGAGACCATCGAGAGGGCGGGTCACACCTTCACCCATAATCTCGTTAGTTCGGACGCGACCTGGTCTGATACTGGCGTTGGTTGTTAGGGGGGGGGGGGGGGGGGGGGGGGGGGGGGGGGGGGGGGGGGGGGGGGGTGTTTGGGGGGTTGGCCGCTGCTTTTGTAAGACTTAAAATTAATTGTAACTTCATTCTCAAAAAATGTGAAAAAAGAATCAAAACACTGATTTTACTATGGACTGTACTTCAGTAGTCCCCACACGGTGCACAGTAGGCGTTACTTGAGGTTCTTTGCAGGGTCCCTTCGTCCCGTAGCTGCAACCCACTCTCATTACTTTTGTAGTACCTCCGTTCGGATTTTCTTCCTTCCATCTTAGTTTCTACCCTCTCCTAACAATTGATTCATAGTGCAACTGCTTTGAGGTTTTCCTCCTGTGTCACCTTTCAAACCCTTTTACCGGGCTATTTCTGTTTCAGCGCTAGATAACCTCTTATGTCCCAGCGCTTGGCCTTTGACCTAAATTCTCTATTCCATTTTGTATTTATATTCAAGAAAAATTTTTTTAGTCAATTTCTGAACACGTGCAAGTACAAAAAGCTAAGAGAGAAAGAAAAAAAACATTCTTGCCATATTACGTTAGTGTATTTTGGACCCTTGTTACATGCATACCACGTACATTCATTAACACACACAAAGTAAGTTCATTTAGACAACAAACAAAAAAGTACAAACACTCAGAATGTTTGCAAAACAATTTTTTTCGTTCTTAGTCTATGTACGTTTTTACATAAATGCGAACATACTTTAGAAAAAATTTACATGCGTACTTACCATGCGGGCATATACGCATACACATGTTCGTGTATACAAGCATAATGTAATTATACATTACATTAGCACTTCATGTTTTTTTTAATTTATTCATTGCAGCGGTTCATAACCATTTTTTAACATAATACGTTCAAGCAGACAAAAAAAAAAAATCAATGATATATGAAGAAAAATATCAGCTAGCCAATTACTTAATTTTAACTTCTGTGGTGCTATAAGCACTTAGGTCATAGATCTTGATGTAACCGCATTCTTACTGGCATATTTCTTTTACTTTGTTGAATTAATCTCCAATTTATTTTTAAAGTGGAGATTACGTCAGCAACGTAAAAAAAAAATGTCAGTAAGAATACGGTTACATCAAGAACTATGATCAAAGATCTATGCGCTATATAATTCACTTAGATATTAGACGACCGGTACTTTCCCTCAAATGTCACTATTTGAATTTCTATGATATTGATTGTTTGCAGAGGTCTTGTGCTTCCGCTATTGTAAAATATAAAAAGTAAGTTTCTGTTTCGGCCAGGTTTCGAAATAACACTAAAAAAGCAAAAGGAAGCAAATCCTGTTATATCATAAATTCGGAATGATAAAGAGAATTAAGATTAAAAAAAAAAAACTGAAGAATGCTGAGAGCATATACAGTAGTATCTAGGGAGGGTATGTAACCTTAGCCGGAACCTCTCAGGGTGGAGAAGTGACTCTACAGTTGAACTTTGAAAAGAGCATGTAGTTGAGCAAGGCTACTTCACGGGTCGTGGTTTCCATTTATTTATATCTATAGAGGTTCAACTGTGGAAAATCCAATTATGGCAGCAGGCCTCCCTTTTGTAGCTAATATAACCCATTCTTATTATTATATGTGATCATTTGGAGC